>NC_084603.1:39770126-39980126 GCF_033807715.1 Cololabis saira
AGCTTACTTATAAAACACCCATCCCTACTTTAATAACTGTTCTATACAGGACTGTCTCAGAAAATTAGAATATTGTGATTTTCTGTAATGCAAATACAAAAACAAAAATGTCATACATTCTGGATTCATTACAAATCAACTGAAATATTGCAAGCCTTTTATTATTTTAATATTGCTGATTATGGTTTACAGCTTAAGAAAACTCAAATATCCTATCTCAAAAAATTAGAATATTCTGGGAATCTTAATCTTCTAATCCAAAATGTATGACATTTTTGTTTTTTTAAATTGCTTTACAGAAAATAAAGAACTTTATCACAATATTCAAATTTTCTGAGACAGTCCTGTATAATACTCAATTATATGTATATATGAATATAGTCAAAATCAAGGCAAACAAAAGAAAACAAAACAAACGCCCAGCATTTAGTTGTGCTATGTATGTAATAATAGAAGTAATTATAATGCATAGTATTATGTTATCATAACTTAATTATAATACTACAATATAATAGAGAGCAATGGTATAACAATATACTTGAATAACTATAGAAGAGTAGATATGATATATACTGGTTCATATATTTACCTCCAATTATATCCATAAATTACTATAAATCTATTTATCGACATATCTACATATAACTATAAATCAATATATATTAATAGAGATATAGACACACAAATACTGTATGTATAATACAACTCAAAATTTCCATATACATACCTACATATAACATATCTATATCCATAATATATGTCTATATATCTACATATATTAATACATGTACTACAAGTATCTACATGTTTATTTTCTGTATTTTGAATAGAATGTTTCTTTGTATCTTTTAATAAATGGTGATATGTTTTGACTCTGTTTTAGCTCCGTGTTCAGGCTGCTCCACATGTTAACTGGTGTTCTGGTTTCAGGTTCTGGACCTCCCCAGCTCCGTCCTGGCCACAGCTCTGTCGTCCCCAGCAGAACCGGCCCGGGCCTACAAGGCAGCCGTGGACCAGTTCATCCAGACGGGCAGCAGAACCGGTGCCAGCACCGGTGCGGCGGTGCCGGGACCAGAGCCGGCTCTGGCTGAGGTGCAGGAGTCTCAGACGCTGCTGCTGCAGCAGCTGCTGGGCTCGGTGACCACGCTGACGGCCCGGCAGGACCTACTGAGCACGCTCAGGTAGGCTGGGCCGTATTACAGTAATACCGGATACTGTTGGTGTCTATAAATAGCAGCAGTATCATTTTCAATACCGTCATGAAAAAATGCAATGGATTCATACAGAACTGTCTCAGAAAATTAGAATATTGTGATAAAGTTTTTTATTTTCTGTAATGCAATTTAAAAAAAAAAAAATAAAAATAAAAAAAATAATGTCATACATTCTGGATTCATTACAAATCAACTGAAATATTGCAAGCCTTTTATTATTTTAATATTGATGATTATGGCTTACAGTTTAAGATTAAGATTCCCAGAATATTCTAATTTTTTGAGATAGGATATTTGAGTTTTCTTAAGCTGTAAGCCATGATCATCAATATTAAAATAATAAAAGGCTTGCAATATTTCAGTTGATTTGTAATGAATCCAGAATGTATGACATTTTTGTTTTTGTAATTGCATTACAGAAAATCACAATGTTCTAATTTTCTGAGACAGTCCTGTATAAGAGATAACAATTAAATATCAAATAAAAGTTATTTAATGCCTAAAATGGATTCTATGTCCAGTAGCACTTATGTGTGGTTGAATCTTCAGTTTTACTTAAATAGTTGCTTATGTTTTAATCTACATTTTGAGACTTTCCATAAAGTTTATAAACGTGATGTCATCACGTGACAGCGTGGAGCGGAGAGAGACGGGAGGGGGGAGAAAGATGGCACTGGGAGAGAGAGGGGGAGAAAGATGGCAGGTCGCGCACCGTGTGAAAAAAGAAAACAACCTCGAACTAACAAATTCAATAAAAACTGCAATTCTAAAAAAGCTGGAGGCCAAATATGAATCTGATTCAGTGCGCAAATTAATGCGAAAGTGCACTTTCCTCGACCGTCGTTACCGTGGAGGATATGAGACTGACGATAACGCACTGGCTGAAATCAAGGCTGAATTCCAGGCTGAGATCGTGAGCTTAGAGGGGCGACAGCAGCAGCAGTGGAATCAGAATCCAAGAGACAGAGACACAACCTGAACCCCCACGAAAATACATGTCCCTGGGAATAAACCTCCTGCAGAAACAAGCCGCTCAAATAGCCGCTGAAATAACAGCTGAAATAACGGCGCCGGCTCACTCAAATTGATTTGTGCGCGTTGTATTTGCACTTTTTTTATAAGCTGCATTTGTTGTTAATAAAAGTTGTAGCATGTTATGTTGTTATTGTTCAGTAATAGTGTTTGGTATTCAGTTTCTGAACGGTGAAGGCTCAAGCCAACAGTTTGGTAAAACCACTTGAGGCTTACGTCATCATTCTCTGCGGTGTCTCC
The DNA here is from genome assembly GCF_033807715.1 of Cololabis saira. Classification (NCBI taxonomy): domain Eukaryota; kingdom Metazoa; phylum Chordata; class Actinopteri; order Beloniformes; family Belonidae; genus Cololabis; species Cololabis saira. The sequence goes on from NC_084603.1 coordinate 39,772,613, forward strand.
CCCCCGTCCTCCGTCCCCCGTCCCCCGTCCCCCCAGGCAGCACCTGCTGGTCCACACGGCGCGGTCCCAGGGCTACAGCAAGCTGATGCTGGGAGACAACTGCAGCCGCCTGGCGGTGAAGCTGCTGAGCAGCATCTCTCTGGGCCGGGGGGCCCAGCTGGCCCAGGACACGGTAGGACAACCTTCCTGAGACCAGGACAGACATAGGACAGACATACACGTGTGCAGCTCTGACCTCAGGGGTGTCTGGGGACAGGGCTACTCAGACTCCCGGTACGGGGACATCGTGTCCGTCAGGCCCATGAGGGAATACTCGTCCAAGGAGATCGCCTTCTACTGTCGTCTGTTCAACGTCCCCTCCGTCTCCACGCCGGGCCTGGACACCAAGGTGAGAGCAGAGACGGGACCTCACGCTCCAACAAACACCTCCTATCTTCTCACCACTCAGTATATAGGTTTATCTTTTCTTTTCTTGTATTGTATTTATTTACTTTTGGGATATCCTGCTTCTGTTTCCTCTCTGCTCCAGTTGTTTCCAGCAGCTGCTACATATCAGAATCAGAAATAAGTTTATTGCCAAGTAGTTTAACACAGTGGTCCCTAACCCCCGGGCGTGGGTCATCTGGTACCGGGCCGCACAGAGCGAAAAAATAATAATGATGGATGACTCTCAAACTGATGGTTCACAATGTTTTTATTCCTTGGATGTAAACGGCAAACACACCGTAAGAGCTATAAATGAATAAAATAAAATAGTTAGTCTTTCTACATTCATACAAGTTTCATTTAACTTAAATACAGAGCGACGGCTGCTCGGTCGGCAACCAAACTCAAGCTGGACATAAATACGGCATAGAATTTGCAAAGAAAACAAATCCTGATCAGCAGGTGCTTTTTGTGTCAGTTAGGCACCACTTTAGCATTCCTGACACTAGTTTAGTCTTTCAGACACACTTTCTACTGCTGTTAAACTTTTACCGTTAAAGTCCGAAGCGCCGGATGTTTACAAGGTCTCGATGAGACGCCTTCAAAATAAAAGCACAAAATATCGGTCTCCTTAATATATAACAAATAAAATAAAAGCCTGTCTTTAAATAATGTTAATGAGAAAACATTACATTGATAGAAATACTCATATTAAATGTAATTTACAATTTCCATTTTTATTTTATTTTTTCGAAAATGACTTTTATTATTATTATTATTATTATTATAATAGAGAAAATCCCACAGTTTTTAACGCCGATCTTGTCATTTTATTTAGTTTTTATTAGCTACACCTTTAGATTGGGCCGTGAAAATATTGTCAGACATTAAACCGGTCCTGGTGCAGAAAAGGTAGGAGACCACTGGTTTAACACACAAAAGGAATTTGTTGTGGTTACTGGTGATATACAAAAGAACAAATAATATTAAAAGAAAAAATCTCCAACATGTTGGTTTTAAAGTGCCGGAGTAATGAGTCTGTACAGAGGTGACCTGGGATGTGTGTTAATGTGAGCATAAGGTCAGGAAGGGAGTGTTTGTGTTAGTGTAACGTAGAGGGGGGTCCGGGGGTCCGGGGGTCCGGGGGTCCGGGGCCGTGTCTATGAGCCCCGCTGCAGTCGGGAAATATAACGATGCTGCAGCTCTTCAACTCCCTTTTCTAACAGTTGGAACCTCCAACGTTTCATTTTCCTCTCATGTTCATATTCCTGGGTTTCAGCCGCATTTATTGGAAACATTAATCGGAAGAAACTTGGTTGGGTGGTTAGTGCCGGTGTTCTGCCAATTTCTGCTGCTTTGCCAAAAAATGCTACCTAATGATTTTCTACCTTTTGTAGAGCTACAATTTTACTGTGTTTTACTCCCTAAACCACTTCCTTGTCTCTTGCCAGGCCGTTATTGTAAATAAGGCCGCGTTCAGACTGCAGGCAAATATCCGATTTTTAGCCCATCCAGATTGAAACTGGATGACTCTTTTGAAGTCTGAACAGTCCCAAACCGCATGAGATCCGATTTTTGCAAACCAGATGGAAACCACCTCCAGGAGGTAGTTTCATATCGCATTCATATCTCATTTGGGCAGATGTGTGTCAGTCTGAACAGCTCCAAACACTCAGATCGGATATGACTGTCCCAGACGCTCCAAACCACCCGCCCATTTCCAGTTGTGGAGCTACTCATCCTTTCACAGAGAGCATGTACAATCTCTGATGTCACGACAAAAACTATTATTTGTAGTTTAAGTGTTGCAAATTCACATTACAACATGTTTTAATAGCAGAAAAAAAGACTGCATTTCCACGTACGGTGCGGGTCGCCGCGTACCCTACGCTGTAGGCTCTGCGTCGGTGTAACGCGGAACCATAAATCAGCTTTCAGTCGCGCTGTGAGCCCGAACCTGCAGCCCGTCAGCCCCTCTCCTCCTAGGAGGACAGGTTATGGAGCGGGGCTGCCAGTTATTAATTGCTGGTTCGTTTTGTTAACTCTGAGCTTTGTTGGTTGGTTTGTTAGTTTGCTGGTGGTTTTGTTCTGAACACCTTTCTCTGTTTCTCATTTTGCTGGGACGCCGGGTTCCTCCGCCGATCACACAACTTTTGCTGTATATGTTCATTTTTATGTCTAAAAATGATGCGCAGTGCCGACCCAATCAGAAACGGTACAGATATTTTGGGATTTTTTATATATATAAAAGAAATACATGACTTCACACAATACACGCGCTGGGTGACGCCTCCGCTCCGACGTCGTTGCTACGGCAACCCGTCAGATCAGTCAGTGATGTGGCCCAGTCTGAACAGAGCCAGATCCGATATGGACACTTGCTAAAAACAGTGTGGACAGTCAGCCCTGAAAATCGGATATGAGAAGGAATCAGATATATATCAGATTTGCCTGCAGTCTGAACGCGGCCTAAGAATGTTCTTAATGACCTGCCTGGTTAAATAAAGGCCAATGACTGAATGAATATCAAATAAAGCCATAGAATTGGGTATTTTTTCTCTTTATCGTATAATGTTCACAAAGTGTAATGCATTCATGTCATGGGTATTGTATTTTGAAGGATCAAATACTCAACATCCCATATTATCAATTTTACATCGTGCAAGAAATGATTGGCGTGGCAATCAAACTTTGAAAATCCACTGTGCGCATGCGCAGAACCACGAAGTAGCATTTCTCGGCAGGTAGCAGAAATTGGCAGAACACCGGCCCGGCGGGGCCAGAACCGGATGGGGATGGTGTTTCCCTCTGAGGAGGGAGGACGGTACACGAGAGAGGAGAAGAGGCCTGTGGAGCATGTGCTCTGGATCATTAACGTCATCAGTGCTGTCTCTGTCCTGCAGGCGGGGGAGAAGGCCAGCATCCAGCGGCTGACAGAGAGCTTCGTCACCAGACTCCAGGCTGACTTTCCCTCCACCGTCAGCACCATCTACAGGTGGGACATCCCAGACACGTGCCCTGCTGATCCCCTGACCCCCACCTGACCCCCACCTGCTCACCTGCTGTCCCCTCTGTCCCGTCTGTCCCCAGGACCAGTGAGAAGCTGCAGGTGTCCTGCAGCAGCTCCTCCCCGGCTGCTCGCCGGACCTGCTGCCTGCTCTGCATGTGCCTGCTGGACACGGCGCTGGGTGAGTGAGTGGACCCCCCTTGCAGCCCCGTACCGGTCCACGGGTCCAGGGAACCCGTCCGGTGCACGCTCCCAGAACCAGACTTGGGGGGGGAGGGAAAATCCGCCTCGTCTGGTCAAAAAAGCTCTGGGCCTAAAGTTTAATTGCTCTTACAAAATGGATATGATGTTAAAGGGGACCTATTCTGAAAAACAGGTTTTCTCTTGCTTTTACATTTATAAAGTGGTCTCCCCTCAGCCTGCCAACTCAGAGAAGGAGGAAAGCAACCAAATTCTGCAGTGTCTGTACAGCCGCCCGGATGATCCATCCAGTGTGATGTGGATCTACGAGCCAATAAGATTCGGTGCATTTTCGTTACGTAAGCAAAATGCAAACCCCGCCCACAACTATAAAACCGTGTAACTGCATGAGCGTCCGACTATCGTAGCACTGCGTGACATCGTCTCTCTGTCCATCTTCCTCCAGCAGCTGAACTTTATTGAGGTTTTTGTAGTGAAATGAGGAGGAATCATAGAGATAACTTCTCATTTCAATAACTGGATCAGCCGTTCCTCATCATGACTGTTTCCTACAGCGCTTTCAACCGGCTTTCAACGCGAGCGGCAGGAAGAAAATAGAAGCAGGGCGTCCGACAAATGTTCAGCTCAAAACGGCGCAGCGACCAGTTAGGACAGTCGAATAGAAAATAAAGCAATGGAATTGATTTTGTTGCTGACGCTCGCTCGCATCGCATGCAGTTATGACACGGAGTAAAGGCTGATTTATGGTTCCGCGTTACACCAACGCATTTCGATTTAACGCAGAACCGTAATTCAGCCTCAACTCCGGCGGCCGGAGCTTCCACCATTTTTTTCCTAGCGGTGTATCGCGTTATTCAGACAGCCAATCAGCACAGAGCCTCATTATCATAGCCCCGCCCACTCAGAATCCTGCATAGATAATGAGGTTAGAAACGGTAAAGATAAAGACATGGTTTAAAGGCTGAATTTCTAATTTATTTAGCAAAAACAATCAAAAGCTTGTTTTTAAGACATTCAAGGCCTGTTTAAAACAGACTTTAAATGCCATAATAGGTCTCCTTTAACTGATCTGCCTCAGTTAGACGTCAGTGGTCTGTCCCTCCTGCGTAACTGCTGCTCTCTCTCTCCTCAGGGGAGGCTTCAGCGCTCCAGGCCCGGCTGATCTCAGAGCAGCTGTCCCAGACTAAAGCTGCCCCCCCTGCAGCCCCGGGGCAGGATCCAGGTACAGGACACACCGGGGGGGGGAGCAACATCTCCAGCAGCCACCGTCTGTAGCGTGAGGAGACGTGTGAGTCTCCTCCTGTCGCTGCTGTTGCACGTGTGCAGCGTTAACGTGGAGTTTCTCTGCTCCCTGTTCAGGTCCAGGCCAGCCAGAGTCTGTTGCTCCGGCCGGAGCAGGGGATTGTGGGAGATCGGCTGGAAGCTGCTGCTCGTCCTCAGGAGCAGGGGATTGTGGGAGCTCGTCTCCTGCCCAGTAAGTGACTGTGTTTCCATGCATCAATAACCCTTTTAAAACCCGAATATTGGCAATAACCCGAATTTGCACGGCCATGTAAACACCAATAACCCCTTTGAATAACCAGAATTTGCTCATATTCTGGTTTAAAACCCCAATATGAGCCCTGGGTTACTCCTTTTAAAACCTGAATATTGGGTCATGTAAACGCCAAACGGAATATCCCCATCAAACGGAACAGGAATTTGTTTTCTGCACATGCTCTGTTCACAAGGAATCCTGGTCTTTTGAGTCCAGGAAGTTCTTATAAACACGGAGAAACCAAGACCAGGAGGAGACTAATCACTTCATAAATGTAATGAAGGATCTGAACATTTCTGCATTTGTAGACGGTAGAAAGTACCGGGATAGAAGATTTACAAGAAGGTGAGAGAAAAGTTGCGCGAAGCAGCATTTGTTTTGAATTTGGATACAGGAAGAAGAAGCAGAAATGACGGGAATTACATCATCACGTTCTCCGTGCGTCGCTGGTTTGATCCAGATATCCTGAATGATTAATTACCATGGAAACGGAATATTCTGAATGTTTAAGTAACTGGAATATTAGCAATAACCTGAATTTTGACTGCATGTAAACGTAGTCAGTGTTTGTTGCCGCCTCAGTCAGTGCGTTTACATGGGAAATTTAATTCCTCTTTAATTCAGAATTAAATCTGATTTAAAATGATTAAAAATGACCATGTAAACACCTAATTCCTAATGAAAATGGCCATTCCAAATTAAACTTAATTCTGAAGTGGCTGGTTTATTCTGATTTTAAATCTGAATAGAATAATTCAGTGATCATGTATCCACTCATTCCTCTTTTCCGGTGTTTCTTTCTGCTCGTTCCCTCGCCCGTCTGTCTCCATGACGCTTATATTCCATGCTGGGCTGGTTTTCCTAACAAAGTTTCAAGATGCAGCACGCAGTAAACGCTGGTCAAGAGCAGAGACCATTTATTTAATAAATAGAAATAATTAAAAGAACAGATGGAAACAGGAAACATCAAAATTGTGAGCTTTTCAAAGTTGTAGCAGCTAAGTTAGTTTTTCTTCCAGTAGTTTAACTTCCGGTCCGCCCCCCTATCCAATCAGAACCTTCCCAACCCCCAGACCTGGAGAGGAATTGGAGAAAGACCATCAAACGTGTTTTCATGTAAACCTCAATTCAGAATTACTATTTCCATGTAAACTCAAGGAAAATAGTTGAATTCTGAATTATTTAATTTGGAATAATTAGTTCTGAATGAAAAACCATGATGTAAGCGTGTCCTGAGGCCTTGGGTTCAGCTCTGAGCTCACAGCCTCCCGTCTGTCTGTCTGTCCAGGGGGGTGGAGACGTCTGACCTGAGGGGCCTGCTGTGCTACAGCTGCCAGCTGACCGTCAGAGACATGGTGAGTGTCCACACAGGGATGGGAGGACGGCGTCATCCAGGTCCAGCGTAGTCCTGTCCCTGTGACCCCAGTGTGACCCCAGGGTGACCCCGGTGTGACCCTCCGTCTCTGTCTCTTCTTGTCTGCAGTCGTCGCTGCAGCATCTCCCCCAGTACGTGGTGTCGGAGGCTCGGAGGAGGCAGCGCAGGTACGGACAGTCCTCTCACTCTCATTGTTTCTCCTGTAGCTTTGGCAGATAAGGGAAACGTCCACACCTGGGAGTGCCGGTAAAACCAGATCTGCTCCGTTTAATGGGGAGCCTCTCTGGTCTGGTGGCTTATGGCACTTTTCCACTAGTACCTACTCAGCTCGGCCTGGTTTCTTTTCCACTACAATTCAGCACCTGGAGCAGAAGTAGGAGGTTGGAGGGAAGCTGCTGTGATGTATTTGATTGTGTGATCTAAATGAAGAAGACAACACTAAAGATGTAGAACCTGGAGGAGATGATATACAGGACTGTCTCAGAAAATTTGAATATTGTGATAAAGTTCTTTATTTTCTGTAATGCAATTTTAAAAAAAATAAAATGTCATACATTCTGGATTCATTACAAATCAACTGAAATATTGCAAGCCTTTTATTATTTTAATATTGCTGATTATGGTTTACAGTTTAAGATTAAGATTCCCAGAATATTCTAATTTTTTTAGATAGGATATTTGAGTTTTTCTTATTTTAGCATTACAGAAAATCCCAATATTCTAATTTTCTGAGACAGTCCTGTATGTGCTGCTGGGTCTGTGGCTTGTGTTTAATATCAAGTTAAAAAATGAGAGAGAGAGAAACTTCAAGCGGCAACGCTTTTTAATTTCTGTTAGTTTGTCTCAGTGCTGCTGAAAAGTCAGCTGGAGCCGTGAGCAGCTATGAAGAGACAGAGTTCCTGGTAGATCTGGTCATTCCTTATCTCCGTCTAGATCTTTTTAATTCTCTCCTCAGCACCAGGTTTATGAACATCTGACCCTCAGAGTTGGATCATGAAACAGACTTTTACTGCCATTGCCTGTTGAATAAAATGAACCAGAATCCGTCAGAGTCTCTTTCTCTGATTTCCTCCTCCTGACTCAGACGTCTGACTCCAACCCCCCGACCAATCAGTGGTCTGTAGTGTGATGATGTCAGATACAGCCGACTCAGCCGCTTAGAACCTCGGCAGAATAGATACAGAAAAGTATCTACTCTGCACGTTAGACCCCTGGTGGAGAAGAACCAAACTGAGTGGAGTCGGGCTGAGTAGGTACTAGTGGAAAAGTTCCATTATTGATCGGGGGTGGGCGTGGCAGCGAGGAGCAATAAAGGAGGATGACACAACACCAGATCAATTACAAACAAATGAATGTGATTGAAATAACGGTGGTGAAGAAGAAAAGCTCTGCAGAGCTGCAGGTGGTGGTGCAGGGACGACACTGGTTCACCGCGGCAGACAGGTCTGCACTGAGAACCTTTACTCAACAAAGAGGGACGTGGGCAGCAGCTGCTGCTGCTGCTGCTGCTGCTGCTGCTGCTGCTGCTGCTGCTGAACCCAGCAGCACAATCCCACCGCCTAACCACCTTACTGTTATTTCTGTTACAATTCTTGTTCTTTCAATGATTTTAAATGTAAAATACTGAGTACACTGCAAAAACTCAAAATCTTACCAGGAATATTTGTCTTATTTCTAGTTAAAATGTCTCATTTTTAGTCAAAAAATCTCATTACACTTAAACCAAGAGTCATTACCAGAAAAATAACTTATTTGACAATTTTCACCTGTTTCAAGTAAATTTTCACTTGAAATAAGTAGAAAAATCTGCCAGTGGAACAAGATTTATCTTCTTATTACAAGTAAAAAAGGCAGATTTTTTACTTATTTTAAGTGAAAATCTACTTGAAACAGGTGAAAATTGTTGTTTTTAATGAGATTTGTTTGACTAAAAATGAGACATTTTAACTAGAAATAAGACAAATATTCTTGTTAAGATTTTGAGTTTTTGCAGTGTGAAGAATAAGTTTGAATGATTTTAAAGGTAAAATGAACATCCAGTGAGAGCAGAGATGTTAGGCGCAGCAGTGTGTCTCCTTCCACGCCGCAGGTGGTCGTACGAGCCGTTTGTCCGTCCGTCCCGCTCAGCCACTTCCTGCTCTGCTCTGTTCCAGGTCTGTGATGAGAGAGGAGATCAGCGAGTTCCTACTGGACCAGGATGAGGACGAAGCCTCAAACTGAAGCTTCCCGTCTCCCCTCAGGGCTCCAGCATGAGGCCTTTCATACAAACACATATTTTATGAGTATTTTTTCCTGTACCAGTGACTCCTGCTTTCCTGCTGGGACCGTGTCAGAGCTGTTCCACTGAACCGTGAAATAAAAGTGACTTCACAGCCCGTCAGGACAACATGCTGTTCTTGTGAAGGGAACAAGATCTCAAACTGTCCCAGAACTGAACTGGATTCATCTGAGAGAGGACTGTTGCACTGTAGATTACTGATGTATAAAAGAGGACCCGGATGTGATGGGTTGATGTTGGAACCTGCAGCGCCAGGAACTATCCAGTTGGACGGGGAAGTGGGCTCAGTCCTCCCACAGAAGAACCAACATTTGTTTCTAATAAAAATCTTAACTTTCCATAAAGAGTTGTTTGTGCAAGCTGCTCCGCTTTGTTCCAATAACATCTCTACTTCACCTGGACTGAACAGTTTCCACTGATGCTGAGCAACACTGTAGAGTGTTTTAATCACAATCTGTGTGTCTGAAATAACATACTAAACAGTATATATTCAAAAATTATACTTTAGTTTGGCCCACTTGAGTAAATATCAGTAGTATGCATTAATTTGGACGTATTACTCTGAGCTACACGGCACTTCCTGCCGTTGGGAGGGGGAGTTGTTACCATGGTAACAGCAGCAGCAGTAGCAGCACCGCTCCACTCTTTCCAGTTTATCCTGGCCCAAACAAGATGACATATAATATATACGAATATTATATACAGGACTGTCTCAGAAAATTTGAATATTGTGATAAAGTTCTTTATTTTCTGTAATGCAATTTAAAAAAAAAACAAAAATGTCATACATTCTGGATTCATTACAAATCAACTGAAATATTGCAATCCTTTTATTTTAATATTGCTGATTATGGCTTACAGTTTAAGATTAAGATTCCCAGAATATTCAAATTTTTTGAGATAGGAGATTTGAGTTTTCTTAAAAGGTATTATATGCAACTTCTGAGAGCTAGCAAGATTTGAAAGTGGTGCCTCATCTAAGCCCCGCCCCCTCCTCCCCCTCCCGTCAGAGCTCCGTCCAAAGCCACGCCCCCACAAACTTTGGGGAACGCGCATTTGCAGGAGTCAGCACATTTTCAATAAAACTACCCCATGTCTCATTCACCTGTAAGCGAGGCCGGTTTTAGGGGGGGCAAGGGGGGGCTGTGCCCACCCAAACGTCCATCCTGCCCACCGGCGTCTCCATGCCCACGGACCCCCATACAGCTTCATTGCGGCTTCACGTGTCCCCGTGGTCTGCTGCTGCTGGGCGGAGAGCCCTGCAGCAGCAGCCCGGACCGACGCTCTGGAAATAACTACATAATAACTACATACTGGGGTCCGTGGCAGAGGGGAGGGAGGGGGCTTACACTGGGACACTGTGAGCCCAGGAGGACCCGTGGGAAGTGGACACGGGGGGCTGGAAGCGAGTGCGCACATGGGACGGGAGGGGGCGTGGTTTAAAATGAAGGCATCTGATTGGTTCTTTCCCTTCCTTCCAAGCCTCTGGTCTTCTGACCAATCCGAGCCATTCGGTGCGCAAATAACTGATTGGTTAGAGCAGGAGTCCTCAACCCTGGTCCTCGAGGGCCGGTGTCCTGCATGTTTTAGATGTTTCCCAGCTTTAACACACCTGATTCTAATTAATCATCGTCATCAGCTTTTCATCCAGGGCTGCACAATTCTGTTAATGACACAGTCACTTGTATCATGGTGCAATGAAGCAGGGAAACATCTAAAACCTGCAGGGACACCGGCCCTCGAGGACCAGGGTTGAGGACCCCTGGGTTAGAGTTTTTACAGGATTACAGCTTTCAGAGAGCATTGATTTTTTTCTTTCCTTTTTCTGAACACATTATTCACTGGCTACTCTCAGGATGGAAGGACCATTTCACCCAGTATAACAATAAATGTTTTTGAATACGATTGCAATTAATACCTTTAAACTGTAAGCCATAATCAGCAATATTAAAATAATAAAAGGCTTGCAATATTTCAGTTGATTTGTAATGAATCCAGAATGTATGACATTTTTGTTTTTGTAATTGCATTACAGAAAATCACAAAATTCAAATTTTCTGAGACAGTCCTGCATATTATACTTATGACACATATCTGAGCAACACTTAGCAACCAAACACCGCTGCATTGCATTGTGGGAAGTGTCTGCTTAGCTAGTGATCATCAATCCATACTAATACATTTCTCCAGAATAAGTATGGATAGTACATACTATTGTGTACGTACTAATGTTTCGGACGCACTAAAAAATCTCATACTATTTTTGTTACTCATTGGGGTGGAAGTAATTTGGGACTTGGTGTGTGTGTGGCTGTGTGAGACGTGTCCATCACGTGGACCATGGCCCGGTGCTGCAGACAAAGCTGCTTTAATCAGTTCTGCAGCTGTTCACAGCAGAAATCGGGACGTACACGTCATTCGCTTTAGTAGTTTGGAGCTTCTCAGGTCACTTTTGCACAGAAGAGCATTTTCTTTTTAATTATTACAATATTCTGTCCAACAGACCAAGAAGAAGTGCAAGCAAAACCCTGCTCTTCTTCCCATCCCGACGCTGCGCAAGGCTAACGGATTCAGCTACTATACTTTAGCCACATATACGGTCATAAAAGTAAATATTTAAAGGCCACAAAGTTTCCATTGATCATATTTCCATTCTGGATGATGTACACTAGTTCTTTTGTTCTGAAATTGTAGCTGGTGTGTATCACAGCTAGTATTTACTGTACTGTAGTACTTTCGCCACAAAACTACAGAACCCAGGTTGCAGTGAAACCTTTGGAGGAGCAGGTGCTGAAATCTAAAAAAGGGACACGACTAACACTTTCCAACAATAACTTTGTCACATGACGTTTCGAGTGCATTTTGCTCTTCAGACTGAGTCTCGAGTCTGAGGAAGAGCAAAATGCGCTCAAAACGTCACGTGTGATGTGCTAAATAAATCTGCCCTGGGGAGCAAAAGTGTGCGTCTCCTCGTTTTTTCCTGGATCTTTGTTTGAGACCAGCACCTGTTGGATGTGTGCCACCTATTTTAACCTTTGTTCTTACTTTGTTACATTACAATACAAAACAGAAAAGTTTTTTGTATTGTATTACCTGCTCTGAACTTCTTAAACCTTACCCACAACAAATACTCTGCATTATAATAAACTAAAACTAATGGAAAAATACAAAACTATAATACAGGACTGTCTCAGAAATTTAGAATATTGTGATTTTCTGTAATGCAATTACAAAAACGTCATACATTCTGGATTCATTACAAATCAACTGAAATATTGCAAGCCTTTTATTATTGCTGATCATGGTTTACAGCTTAAGAAACCTCAAATATCCCATCTCAAAAATTAGAATATTCTGGGAATCTTAAACTGTAAACCATAATCAGCAATATTAAAATAAAAGGCTTGTAATATTTCAGTTGATTTGTAATGAATCCAGAATGTATGACTTTTTTTTTATTTATTTTTTTTTAAATTGCATTACAGAAAATAAAGAACTTCACAATATTCTAATTTTCTGTCCTGTAATAAGTCTGGATACCCACCAATCAAAACTAAAGTAATGACAGAAAAACATTACATCATAACATACATATACAACATAAATAACTGGTACATTTGCATGTCAGGGAGGGGGGTTTTCATCACATCATTTTATTTAGCCGAATTATTAATTGTTTGATGATATTGGTGAATGAATTGGCACGATAGGTTCACAGTTGAATTTTTTTTTTTTTTTTTTTTAAAAGGCCTTTGAGAAGAAGAAAAAAAAAAGGCCTTTGACAGAAGGGCACGTTGGGCATCTGTATAAACCGGAACTGAGGCCAGTTCTGGTTCTGACTTGTCCCTCCGTCAAGTGAGACACTCCTGCTGTCCATGATAAAAAAAACTGAAACTTGTTAATTGGAAATCAGATACTTTAATGTCTCCCAGTTTCTTTCACGCAGACGCAGACACACACATACATAAACATAAAACACACAAGTATTTACAGCATAATAAAGGACGAGTATGAAGGATCAAGTGTCCTGACGGTCCACGTCTAGATGATGGCAGCAGACGGCAGAGTGGATTTGTCCAAATCATCAAAGTACACGTGAGTCATGGCCTCGCGGGCCGAGATCCTCCTGGGAGGATTGTAGATCAACATTTTCTGGAAAAGAAACAGACACACCAGCATTTTATCAGTAAGTTATAAGGTGCGTTAGCGAGTGAACACTGCTGTTGCACTGCAAACGTTTTTGCTAAATAAAAATGTAAAATCAGAGAAAAAAAATCCGTTTTCCAAAGTAAAAGCAGCTCATGTGTAAATCCTGACTGCTGGTAGGAGCGGTCAGCCACCGGCAGACACCACGGGCAGCTAAGGGCAGGTACTTACTGCCAGCAGGTCCAGGCCGTTCTTGTCCAGGTTCTTCACCATGGACGACAGGTTTCCAGACTTCCATTTGGGGAAACTGTTCTTGTAGTCGGGCAGGCTCTCCACGTCGGGCCAGATGTCGTTGTTGGGGGTTCCCAGAGTCCTGGAGGAGAGACAACACGGTGAGGAGAGGAGTCTATACAGGATGGAACGCACTGAACGTTTAAAATAGTTTGATTGTCCGTCTGTCCAATACAGCATACGGAAGAGTATTAGGGCCAGGCAGGAGAAAAATAATATTTTAGATAAGATTCCCCCCCCATTAGGAACTTTGAGGAAAAAAAGTCAAAAAAGCTTTATGATATTGATTTGAAACACATCACCAGTACTCGAGTTGAGGGGGGATGTTTCAAGTAAATTTTCACTTGAAATAAGTAGAAAAATCTGCCAGTGGGACAAGATTTATCTTTATATTACAAGCAAAACAATCTTGTTCCACTGGCAGATTTTTCTACTTATTTCAAGTGAAAATCTACTTGAAACAGGTGAAAATTGTTGTTTTTTCCAGTGATGAGTCTTGTTTTAAGTGTAATGAGATTTATTTTACTAAAATGAGACATTTTAACTAGAAATAAGACAAATATTCTTGTTAAGATTGTGAGTTTTTGCAGTGATCCATGTTACTTATCCTGTGAAGGACAGAGTCATATTGATAAGTTCAGAAAAGTGTTTTTTATTGTTGTGTTTTGATGTATTTGATGTAAGCCCAGTGGATATTTAAAGCTTACAGAAGGCTGCATTTAACTGCTGCTATGTCATTCCTGCAGTATTTCTGCAGGTGTTTTGGTCACTGCTATTATTTGTAATATATTATATTATTTGTAATCAGCACAAATTATCTGTCCCCATATGATAAAATCCACCACCCCCGATTGTTTTTTACAACTCCAGTACCGATTATCACACATATGCAGTTGCATAACTTCAGAAACGTATCCTTAACGTTCCACTCCAAGGATGTAAGTTAGTTAGTTAGTTCCGGCTGCTGCTGCAGAGCTGTCAGTCGCTCTAACTGGATTTGATGGACCAGAGAAGACTTTTACACTTTATTCTCGACATTGACTTTTTTCTCCAAGTGCACAATAAAAAAAAAAAAATCTTTCCTTCTCTATTTTTTCTACTGCAGGGCCCTAATACTCTTCTGTAACAGCAGGTGTACGGTACAGGAATAAAAGAAAAGCAGAGCAAGTGTCCAGTAATGACAGTGAGGTAAGTTGAGCATGAGCAGGTGCAGCAGCACCGTCAGCTGCTGGTGCTGGAGCTGTGCAGTAATCCACATCCACCACCAGGGGGCGCTGGCCTGCTCACTACACCCGCAATACTGCCACCTGCACGTTGCCATGACCACAGCTGAAATGTGCCACTTTCTGAATGCATTAACATCCACACAGGCACGTTTTTGATCACACTTGGAATAAAAGTCAATACAAGCTTTAACACTTGTATTGACTTTATTCACAAACACTTTCCCCCAGAAACTATGTAAATGTATGATCTTAGTCAAGTACCATGACAGATATTATTCTACACTGTGCTGTACTAGTACACGACACCTCGCTACATACACCAGCGGCCTGGCGCCAGATTCACAGTTTTGATGAGAAAGTGATACGTTGAATTAACCGAATAAGCAGAAGTTTGTCATTGGTCACATTATTTCCTTGTGTGCAACACGAGCTTCAAATCAACTGTTGATCTGGCCCGGTGGGTCCACATGTAGACGTACAGGTGTGACCAGCTGGAGGGTCAACAGGGGCCATGAGTACACGGCGCGGGAATGCCCAGGTCTAGGGCTGGGCGATATGGACCAAAAGTCATATCTCCATATTTTCTAGCTGAATGGCGATACTCGATATATATAGATATTTTTTCTGTGCCATAATTGAGTTTCCCCCAAAGCATTATAGCATAGCATCTCTGTTAGCATCTCTGTTAGCTGAGGCAAACCCTTAAAAAAAAAAAAAAGTCAGTTTTAATACAAAGCCTCGTGCCAAATGTCACACAGGTTCCTTTATTAACAGAGGTCTGCACAATATCAAAATGTATAAAACAAATGAAATAAAAATAAACTGCCTGCATATATAGAATAAAAATGCTTCTTGAATAAAACAAATATCCCTTTCCTGCATAACAATTAAATTAAAATACACTGCAATTAATACAATGTAGACAGTAACAGGCAGACTTTTCCACTGAGGTTGACAGTTGTGCAAATAACAAAACATTTGTGCAAATCTCAAATAAAACATTCAAGTCAATTTGTCACAAAATAAGCTATATCAAAATCATAATTTTTTTTTTTTTAATAATCGATATTGTCTCGTACCATATCGCGTTTAAAAATATATCGATATATATTAAAATCTCGATATATCGCCCAGCCCTACCCAGGTCCTTTAACCTGTTTCACTGGTCTGTGGTAGCCGGTACCGTCCTGATGCTAATGCTGAACCCCTCACCAGGAACCCCAACCCTAACACACTAGAGATGCAACAGACTCATGAAGAATCTCTCACAGATGAACAACTATCACTGGCAGCCACTTCCTCCAGCCGCCTGACCCTGCATTCACACTGAAACATGCCTGACCCTGCATTCACACTGAAACATGCCTGACCCTGCATTCACACCGAAACATGCCTGACCCTGCATTCACACCGAAACACGCCTGACCCTGCATTCACACTGAAACACGCCTGACCCTGCATTCACACTGAAACACGCCTGACCCTGCATTCACACTGAAACACGCCTGACCCTGCATTCACACCGAAACATGTCTGACCCTGCATTCACACTGAAACACGCCTGACCCTGCATTCACACCGAAACACGCCTGACCCTGCATTCACACCGAAACATGCCTGACCCTGCATTCACACCGAAACACGCCTGACCCTGCATTCACACCGAAACACGCCTGACCCTGCATTCACACTGAAACACGCCTGACCCTGCATTCACACTGAAACACGCCTGACCCTGCATTCACACTGAAACACGCCTGACCCTGCATTCACACTGAAACACGCCTGACCCTGCATTCACACCGAAACACGCCTGACCCTGCATTCACACTGAAACACGCCTGACCCTGCATTCACACTGAAACACGCCTGACCCTGCATTCACACTGAAACATGTCTGACCCTGCATTCACACTGAAACATGCCTGACCCTGCATTCACACTGAAACATGCCTGACCCTGCATTCACACTGAAACATGCCTGACCCTGCATTCACACTGAAAGCTGTGAAAATCTCAACTTTATGCAAATGACCAGCGTCCAATCACAGACCGGGATTCCAGAAGCGAGAAACCTCAATGCAGATTGTACTTTCATGTTCACACAAACGTTCACTCATTCACATGCGTACATGAGCAGAGCTGTGCACTAACAAACTTATTTTATCAGGAATTAATATATTTCATCCAGTAAACTTACATTTTTGCTGATTTGACTGCAGTTTTTACCTGAACTGCTCACGTGAAACAGTAACTGATGGTTGAGGAGCTGGATGGTCCCAACGATTTTATTTGTTACATTGATCCAACGCAAAATTATTAAAAACCGTGCTCATTAATCACAAAACACAGTTTAAACATCATGACCAAATCCGCTGGGACCCGGTGTCAGTGTTCACCGCAGACAGACTGCAGCTTCACCGGGACCAACGATAACAGTTGATGTTAAGAACGGACGTGAACGGAGGCGAACTCAAGCACCAACAGCAAGTCTCTCTCAGCTTTAATACACTTTACAGCAGAAATCACCACTCCGTGTACCTGAAAATCCTGAAGAGCTGGTCGATCTCAGAGTCTCCGTGGAAGAGCGGTTTCTTTGTAGCGAGTTCAGCAAAGATGGTTCCGGTGCTCCAGACGTCCACGGGGGTGGAGTATCTGGGGGAACCCAGCAGGACCTCAGGAGCCCGGTACCACAGAGTCACCACCTGAGAACGACATGTCATTAGCAGGTAATCCCAGTGTTTGATTCAGGAGTGTGTGCGGTGTTGAGAGCACTCCCACCTCGTGGGTGTAAACCCTGACAGGAACGCCGAAGGCCCGGGCCAGGCCGAAGTCGGCCAGCTTGATGACTCCCTTGTCGTCGATCAGGAGGTTCTGGGGTTTCAGGTCCCGGTGGAGGACACGGCGACAGTGACAGAAGTAAATCCCCTCCAAGATCTGGTAAATGTAGCTCTGGAAGGAAACGGAGGAGAGAGACAATCAAAACAAACTTATTTATATAGCACTTTTCATACACTAGTCACACAGTGCTTTACATAATAAAAATCTACTTTTAACATAGAAAAACAGTCATGGTTAAAAACACCCATCTGGTCATTTTCTGAATTTCTGACTCACAACGTGTGTGTTACACTCCCGCAAAACTCCTGAGAATTCATGCCGCACAATGATAGAGATGCATTGATTTTGTGTCTTCTCCCGTGCCGCAAGAGAAAGGTCCAGACAAATCAATCTGATTTAATGTTAACATGATCATTGTGGAGTTTGATGGATAATTAACGGTTCATAGGAACCTGACTGAAAGTTAGATGCAAATCCATCATTATCATCACACAAGATAATTCACCTTTTGCGCAGCATCAATTATGTGATTGAGGTTATAACGAGAGTAGCTGTGAGTGGCTCCAATAACACTAATAACATAAAATAAACAAAGTTAATGAACGAAACTAATTAATTTAACAAATGAATCCCTTGGCCATTACATTTCTGTGGAGGAAGAGAATGCTGCTGACCGACTGAGGTTCCAATCCCTGCGTCTCTCTTCCAAGATGCTCCACAGACACTAAACACATTTCTCAAATATGTGACTTGACTTGCTTTGTTTTGTAAAGACCTGGTTTGAGGTTTTTTTCCACCTCATTAATTTCCAGCTTGTCGCTAGGCTACTTCCTGATCCCGCAGTGTTTTTTTAGCCGCCCACTCCCAATCCCAATGCAGCCCTCTAGTCACACTGAGATGCAGAAATTAACCAAACTTTATTTCAAGGAGCTGTTTAAAAAAAAAAAAAAAAAGTCACCTACGACTTTATCCACATCTCTAAACCTACAGCCGACCTTTCCTTCATTTCTGATGTTTCTGTGACTATTTTGACAGAAATTATGAATTCGGAGAGTTTCAGTCAGGATTTAAATCACAGAAAAAGTTGTCCAAACTTAATGGCAAAAAGCACCCAACGTTTTCCATATTGACATGTGTTGAAATGATAGCTTAGATTACAAAGTAGCAGCGATGTACTGCAGAACAGTGGTTGTGTCAGCGTTGGGATGAATGAAATGCTGCTCACACCCTTCCTACAGGGAAGATGTGTGTGCAGAGAGATGAACGGCAAACTAAGGCAGTGGTTTTCAAACTTTTTCAGCCAGACCCCCTTGGGGAATTGGAAATATGATAATATCCTTGAATAATGTTTGATGTTTTTTATCTGTGATGTATTTATTTGTACCAAGGGACTGCAGATGCAAATTAGCCTAAGGCTAACTCTG
Source organism: Cololabis saira (assembly GCF_033807715.1). Taxonomy (NCBI): domain Eukaryota; kingdom Metazoa; phylum Chordata; class Actinopteri; order Beloniformes; family Belonidae; genus Cololabis; species Cololabis saira. The sequence continues at coordinate 39,791,365 of NC_084603.1, forward strand.
GTGCAATGCATCACATTTTAAATTTAGGTTTTTAATTGCACATGGTCCCTCTCAAATAAAATTTGGAAGAATATTTTCTTGATTTGGGTTTTGTACCTGGAAGGCTTGTTGTGGACTCCTCTGCTTTTCTTTTAACTGACGGCTTTGTCAAAAACGTACCTCCGCGCCCCACTGGGGGGGGGGGGGGGGGTCGCACCCCACAGTTTGAAAACCGCTGAACTTAGGGTACGAGAACAAGTTCCTTCACCAAACATCAACTGGGGGAATGATCAGAGATCAAGAAGAGCACGGAGTCCAGGACAAGGGGAGCTCACCCATCAAAGCCTGAACAGATCAAGGCCACGTCCCAATCCCCCCCTAGTCCTACTTTTCAGTCCTACCCCTAAATTTTGCGTGTTCCCGTGAGGGTATTGGTGTCCCAATTCCTCTTTGCATGTAGGGCTAGTGGACATAACGAGGGCTAGTGGTTATCAATCTAACCCTTCACAGTGAGGGATTTCAGATACTGACTCACTGACCGGGCTAGAGAAAATTTCCCAGAATGCTTTACATCATTTGCAGACTGAATCAAACAAAAAAAATAGTTTCTGCATAAAAATGCGTTTTGATTACATTTCTAGCGAGAAATATATATTTTACTTTCATAATATTCACTCAGTGAATGTATATAATCACTCGCCTGCCCGTTGTAGTAAAGATCTCGCCAGAATAAAGGCTGATTTATGGTTGCGCGTTACACCAACGGGTAACCTACGCCGTAGGCTCTGCGTCGATTTAACGTGGAACCATAAATCGTCGGCGGCTCTTCTCATCTCCGAAAACATCGGATCAAATTTCTTAACAGACGTTATTTGGATAAACTGAGCCCAGGTTGGGGATCTTAACGGTTACTTTTACTTATTAAAAATATTAAAACTTAATAAAGTGGCATATTAACAGCGCTACAGCTGAAATTAAAACAGCTTTTATCTCTGGGCTTCCTGATATGGTGTGACGTATGTGCAAACGTAACTACGCAGTCGCTTACGTACCCGAACGTAAACCACGCAGTGACGTGGCAAGTGGTGTCCCAATCCCTAGGGAAGATTACAAGGGCCCTACTCATTTTTAGGGCTAGTGGTAAAAAGTAGGGGGTGTATTGGGATTGGCCCCAAATAAATCAGCATCCAGCTCAGGAGACGCATCCTTTTGTCCTGTCCCCAAACACCTCCACCGCCTCCTCCCCCCAGCTGTCCTAGCAGGCAGAGGACGAGGCAGCTGCACACAGAACCTGAACAAGGCTGCAGGTCCAGGTAGCGTTACCCTGAGAGTCCTGCAGGTCTGGTCAAACCAGACCATGAGAGATTCTGCAGCACCTACCCAACCTGACCCAGGAGAAGGTTCTGGTGAGAGCCAAAAGGCGTCTCAACCACGTGCCCTTAACAGCTATAGACCTGCCGCCCAAACATCACGCATACAGACAGTCTCCATGAAAGTCTTGGAGACTTTCACACCTGTGGCCCGTTTGTTTTGTTCCGATTCAGAGGCTAAATCGATACAGTTGTTTTGTTTTGTTTTTCGTTTGTGTTCCAAGGCAAGCGTCTGTAGCGGTTCAAAGCTGTTAACAAATGCCATGAACCAACTGTTCTCTCGTTGGTCAGAAATGAACACGGAAGGAGTTTCCTCTTCCGTACCCCGGGAAAAACAACAACTATGGAGCATTGTAAGCGAGTGTGGCTAGTTTGTTGCTGTGTGGATTCTGTTCTCACTGCAAACGAACCGCTCCAGGTCTGGAATGGAAGCGAGCCGAGACCACCTCTCCTGGGAGATCTCAGCTCGCTTGTTTTGCCCCACATCCGAGCACGATTGCCGTGTTCACATGTACCAAACCAACCGATCTTTAGGGGGAAACGCTCCCTGTTTCAGAACAACTGCTCCAAACGGGACAGGTGTGAAAGCATCCTTAATGTATACTTCAAAATGTTCATATCCTTCATTACATTTATAAAGTGATTAGTCTAGTGTATCAGATTGTATGGAATCAATGGTATAGTTGGCTGAATATCGTGCATCGTATGATCAGTGTATTGCTACAGCCCTACCTAAGGTTACAATTATTCCATCCCCTACAGTTTGAGTCTAAAACCCACTAGAGCCATAACGTCTCATGGAAACAGACATGTGGTCCCTGTGAGGACCTGCAGATCCAGTTACCTTGACCAGCATCGGGTCCATGTACTGGCCCGAGGGGATGGAGTCCAGGTACTTCTTCAGGTCCATGGACAGGAACTCAAAGACCAGGTAGAGTCGAGACTCCTGCATCAGGACATCCAGCAGTCTGGCACACAAACAAAACTCAGTTCATTAATGGCCCATAATCTGCGATTAGTTGCATATTTTTCTGTAGATGCAGCATGAACAAATAGTTGTTTACCTGTATAATCAACTATTGTGAATAAGTGATGACAGCAGATGACAAAATGATCAGTTAACTGTGATGTGACAAATGAGGCACAACTTGTGTTCAGTGTTGAAGCCAACAGTCAAACTCTACCAGACTTGATAGTGCCGTATGTTCCTAACAGAGCTCTGCGTTATCAGAGTGCAGGTTTACTCGTAGTTCCTAGAGTATCCACATGTAGATTTGGAGGGCGGGCGTTCTGCTATCAGGAACCGTTACTATGGAACCAACTTCCAATCTGGGTTAAGGAGGCTGACACCACCTCCACCCAGTGGTGTAAGGTAACGAAGTACAAGTACTTCGTTATTGTACTTAAGTAAGATTTTTGAGAATTTGTACTTTTATTGATACTTTCATTTTTCTGTACTTTTACTTTGTTACATTTTCAAGGGAAAAAAAAAAAAAAAAAAAAAAAGTACTTTTAATCTGCTATATTTAAAATTGGACACGTCGTTACTCGCTACAAATTAAAGAACAGCACAGCGGGGTCTGATTTATGGTTCCGCATTACACCGGCGCAGAGCTACGGCGTAGGGTACGCGGCGACGCACACCCTACGCCGTAAGGTGTGCGTCGATTTAACGCGGAACCATAAGGCGGACGGGAAGGAAGGGGGGCGCGTGAATATACCGAGAAGGAGCCACAGCTCCCGGGAGAGTTGCGCCGCAGAGGCGGGCCGGAAGGCCGGAGGAACCGCCGTCGCGTCGAGTACCGATGAGGACTGAAGCCTGAATTATGGTTCCGCGTTAAAACGACGCAGAGCCTCGCCGTAGGGTGCGGGCCCTGCGTTGGTGTAACGCGGAACCATAAATCAGCCTTGAGCGGCAGCCGACGCGTGTCCATGCGCACCATTCTTTGATTCCAGCCCTTCTAAGCTGGTTTTGGCATTTAAAAGTTCAAAAGTCTCATCCTTTATCAGCTGGGGTTGCTTAATGTTGTCACTGCATACTACAGGCTGGGGGTGGACCTGTCAGCGGGGCCAATGGGGGACAGTAGCAGTGATGAGCAAAGGGAGAAATTAAAATGGGGTAATGGAAACAAACGCTAAAGGGGTCAGAATAATATCACCATTATTTAGAGTTGTAAGCAAATTCTTGGATTCTTCATTTCTTTGCAATCCTTTTGAAAATAATTTTGTACTTTGAATTTTGTACTTAAGTACATTTTACACCATGTACTTTTGGTACTTTATTATATTTAAGTTGAGGTACTTTTATACTTTTACTTTAGTAATGTTCTTAATGGTTACTTTTTACTTAAGTAATTTTCAAGCAGAAAATTTGTACTTTTACTTAAGTTCAATATTTTTGTACTTTTTCCACCTCTGCCTCCACCTTTAAAATAAACTTAAAATGTTTCTGTTTAGTAAAGCCTATAGTTAGTCTTAGTAAGCCTATAGTTAGTCTTAGTAAACCTCTAGTTAGTGTTCTAGTTAGTTAGTGTTTTAGTTAGTTAGTGTTTGGTAAACCTCTAGTTAGTGTTTGGTAAACCTCTAGTTAGTGCCAGTAAACCTCTAGTTAGTGTTTGGTAAACCTCTAGTTAGTGCCAGTAAACCTCTAGTTAGTGTTTGGTAAACCTCTAGTTAGTGCCAGTAAACCTCTAGTTAGTGCCAGTAAACCTCTAGTTAGTGTTTAGTTAACCTCTAGTTAGTGTTTAGTTAACCTCTAGTTAGTGTTTAGTTAACCTCTAGTTAGTGTTTAGTTAACTTCTAGTTAGTGTTTAGTTAACCTCTAGTTAGTTAGTGCCAGTAAACCTCTAGTTAGTGTTTGGTAAACCTCTAGTTAGTGCCAGTAAACCTCTAGTTAGTGTTTGGTAAACCTCTAGTTAGTGCCAGTAAACCTCTAGTTAGTGTTTGGTAAACCTCTAGTTAGTGCCAGTAAACCTCTAGTTAGTGCCAGTAAACCTCTAGTTAGTGCCAGTAAACCTCTAGTTAGTGTTTGGTAAACCTCTAGTTAGTGCCAGTAAACCTCTAGTTAGTGTTTGGTAAACCTCTAGTTAGTGCCAGTAAACCTCTAGTTAGTGCCAGTAAACCTCTAGTTAGTGTTTAGTTAACCTCTAGTTAGTGTTTAGTTAACCTCTAGTTAGTGTTTAGTTAACCTCTAGTTAGTGTTTAGTTAACCTCTAGTTAGTGTTTAGTTAACCTCTAGTTAGTTAGTGCCAGTAAACCTCTAGTTAGTGTTTAGTAAACCTCTAGTTAGTTAGTGCCAGTAAACCTCTAGTTAGTGTTTAGTAAACCTCTAGTTAGTTAGAGTCAGTAGTCGTAGCTGCAGGACCAGACTAGAGCAGCTGGTCTGAACCAGAGGTTCAATCCTTTCAATACCAGGGCTAGTAGATGGAACACCAAAAAATATCTCCTCCATAGGCGATCTGGGATGAAACAGTCTTGTGTAATGTCCTTTAGCCAGTCCACCCCTCCCAGGTAGCATACCTGACGATGTTGGGATGCTGGAGCTCGTGGAGCAGGGACACCTCTCTGACGGCGGTGCTGGGGACGCCCTCCTCCTCGCTCTCCAGGCGGATCTTCTTCATGGCCACCACCTTCCCCGTGTCCTTCTGCCGGCCCTTGTACACCACCCCATAGGTGCCTGCACACACGCAGCACGCCGAGTACATACAGGAGCATCTAGCACTCAGATAAGAGCTGCACATTAGGTCAGGGGAGGCATGAAGTTGACCAGAATAAGTGTCAAATATTAACGTGTCTGAAAAGCATCTATCCATTTTTTTCCCCTTTTCTTTTTTCTTGTGAAAAGGGTAGGTGTCATAAACTTAGGCTTCTGTCTACACCTTTTGGTCCTTGGTTTTTAGTTAAAAGTGTGTGTGTGTGTGTGTGTGTGTGTGTGTGTCTCTATCTCAAAGAAAATATATATTTTTTGTATTACACTGACGATTTACACCTGTACTTTGGGTTATTTGTGTTGTGGAAATTGGGTAAGGTTTTGATAACCAAACAAAGATGTGTGTAGTCATACATGGTAGGGTGACCTGTGCTGAATTTCTTCTTAATAACTCAAAAGAATGAAACACAACATCACCAACCTTCTCCAATTTTCTCTATCTTTAGGTAATTTTCCATTTTGCCTGAAAGAAAAAGACAGAACACGTTAATGTCAAAAATGTTTTAGCTATAACACTTCATTGACTCAAATACTAGCACGAATCAGATTATGATTAAGTTAACCCGGTTCATGCGTTACCTAGGTTGAGAACCATGAAAGCTCTCCTATTGAGAAATTATTATTTTTAACAGGAAGAGATACATCTGTAAGCCTATTTTATAAAGCTCTGTGTTTCACACCCCTGGTTGGATTGATCAAGCTTTAAGGCACATGGGAGAAGGAGCAAAACATCCTAACTGATGATGAAGAATGGAAGCATGTATGGAGACATGCTAAATTAATTCCAGTTTGCAATCGCACCCAAGCAATACAGTTAAAAAAAAATTATACACAGAATGCACATATCCGACAACCGTAGACATCACTTCAATCCTTCTCTCTCACCCATGTGCCTTAAATGCAACATATAAATTGGTACCCTAACTCATTGTTTTTGGTCATGTTGTAAACTGCAAGTGTATTGGTCTGATGTGCTATATGAAATAGAAAAGATAGTGTTTAAAACTGGAGATGGGCCCGTATCTCTCGTATTGGGTGTCCCAAGACATCAACATCAAAACATAACAGGAGGCTGTATTGTATTCTTACTTACGCAGCGAGGAAGAATATTTTATTGCAGTGTATCAATGAAAAAGTACCAACTGTTAAAGGCTGGCAAAGAGTGGTGTTTGATCTGGTGCCATTAGAGAAACTTACATTTATATTACATTCAAAAACAGACCAATTCTATAAAGTTTTGGAGCCCTACTTGAACTACAGGACTGTCTCAGAAAATTTGAATATTGTGATAAAAGTTCTTTATTTTCTGTAATGCAATTAAAAAAACAAAAATGTCATCCATTCTGGATTCATTACAAATCAACTGAAATATTGCAAGCCTTTTATTATTTTAATATTGCTGATTATGGCTTACAGTTTAAGATTCCCAGAATATTCTATTTTTTTTAGATAGGATATTTGAGTTTTCTTAAACTGTAAGCCATGATCAGCAATATTAAAATAATAAAAGGCTTGCAATATTTCAGTTGATTTGTAATGAATCCAGAATGTATGACATTTTTGCATTACAGAAAATAAAAGGACTTTATCACAATATTCTAATTTTCTGAGACAGTCCTGTATCATGTTTCAGGGCTTTTCTTGACTGGTCATACTGTACATTTTTACTGTAACCCAGAGTATGATTTACATGGATCCGAGCTGGTGTTTTGTTTTGTTTTGTATTCTGTTTGTTTGTTTGTCCGTCTGTTTTGCTTGTTATTTCTGCGGATCATATTATTTTATCCATTCTTTGAGAAGCTGCCCGTTTCCTGGCGCTAACGACGGCGTTAGCTCGACCAACGCACCGCGCTCACGGTACATTTACAACTATTCTGCCCTTTTCAAACGACATTTACTACCACATTGTCCACTAACCAGAGCCCAGCTCCCAGACCCCGTGAACAGAGTTTGAAACCGTCCAGAAAAAGGGTGTAAATACCTGAGTTTGCTCCGGTGCGTCGGTGCTGTCTCCGAGCAGGCTGCCGCTGGAATGCTCACCAACGTTTATTTGAAAAAACCGCAGTACAGCGCTGTTCAAAACCAACCAATCAGAGCCCACTGTGGATTTGAAAACTACCAATCACAAGAAGGGACCTGATCACGTGACCCGGACCGGCGGCAACGCGTTGACGTTTAAACGCTTGAATGTGTTTACCGTCGCTGGGAGATTCGAGCTTTTTTTCCCAAAGATTCTGCCTTTAGTGATACGTTTCATAATAATTATATGTATACTGTCGTTCAATGCACATAGACTGTATTGAAATGAGCTTGAAATGGTGTTTAAATCGGCCACACAAACAGCTAAAATGATCTTTTACACCTTTGCCCAGAGTAAATGTCTGACAAAGTTCATAAACTGCAGACAAGTTCAATAATCTTTTTTTCTTGTGAAAATAATGATCCTCCTTTGTGGCATTCATGATAGATCCCATACACAAGCATGTGGCATACATATTTACTTTTAACTTAGCCAGGACAAATTTAGACTCCCCTTTACATCCCATTTTCTCTTACACAATCAAACTCATCTGATCACTGTGGGGCAGACAATCTCATACAAGCCCAGAGGATTAACCCCCCTCTATTTTTTTTTTTACAAAATGCAAATATTTATTTCACAAAATGAAGCAGGACCGAAAAAAATAGTATGGGCAATACTAAGTACCCCCTCTTGAGGTCTTGGTATCATTTCAGTTGGGTTGAAGTAACTCTGTAGTCAAAAGCCTCAACTACTTTTCATGTGTGACAATTGTTAAAGGAGCTTGAGGCTGGATTTATGAAAAAAAATTGTATACGTTTTAATTTTTCTAGTAATAATGTCAGATGAAGCGTTCCAAATCAAAACGAATGATCCTCTAGTGTATCTCTCCGTTGCCTTGAACAGGCTGTGTGCTGCAAAATGTGCTGCAGTGCTGGGGCCGCTCTTCCCGCGCTGTCCTGTGGATGTGACGTCACATGACGCTGCATGTGCGTTCTCCCGTGCCGGCTTCAATGTTGGTTGCAGTACCCCCGACGGCCGTCGTGGTGAAGGGTGGCGCTAGAGAGTCTCTTTCTTAAAAGGAGCCTCATGCTCCTTTAAATGTTAAACGTTCAGGAGAACGGATATATTCAATTCAATTGTATTTATATAGCTTCTAATAAAAACAAAAGTTGTTTCCAGACGCTTTCCAGAGACCCAGAACATGTATAATATAATGGAATATATCCATATATGGATATATTCCTTGCCATTATGTGATGTAACAGAAAGTAATAGGAATAATGGAACACGTACGACCTCGTTATCACCTCAGAATCACTCTGGTCTTTCCAGACACAAGACGGTGGGAACATGATAGTTTTTTGTTTGTTTGTTTCCCCAGTAAAATTGAAACTGTGATTACAATTTGAACTATTGTACAGCTCTAACGTGGTGCCAGAACTTGTGACCGTGAACTTAAGTACCGGTAAAAGGAGTCTTGTTGAATGAAGAAACAACAGTGAAGGCATCAGTCTCTTTTATTCAGAACACAGCATGCAGCAGAAACGTGTTTGATTGGTCAGGACGTCCCAGTTGGGAGTGTGTTGGTCTGTACATGTGACTGGGTTTATACGGAGGCTTGTGTTGTCCCTGAGCCGTCTTTACCGAGACGAGCGCCCCCCGGTCCCGCTGAAACGTCTGCTGTCAGGAGGCATTCACAATTCAACACAAGGTCATTCAAAGTGCTTTACATCAACATTAAAAGCGGCAAGACACAATTTAACAGTAAATAACAAATAAAATGAAATAAAATGATAAGAAAAGAGGTAAAATAATAAAAAGTACAAGTTGTTAAAAAGTAAGGGCAGTAGAGTTTACAGCAGGTACATCTCTTTCTTACAATGGCAAGAATTACATTTCTATACGGTCAAAACGTACAAAGACCGGGTCAAATTTTAAAAAATCATAAGTATTTAATTTAAGAGTACGCTTCAGTAAACAGTAATGTTTTTATCGTGATTTAAAGGAGCTGACAGTTGGAGCAGACAAACAGCTAAAATGATCCTTTACACCTTTGCCCAGAGTAAATGTCTGACAAAGTTCATAAGCTGCAGACAAGTTCAATAATCTTTTTTCCTTGTGAAAATACAGGACTGTCTCAGAAAATTTGAATATTGTGATTATCTGTAATGCAATTACAAAAACAAAAATATCATACATTCTGGATTCATTACAAATCAACTGAAATATTGCAAGCCTTTTATTATTTTAATATTGCTGATCATGGTTTACAGCTTAAGAAAACTCAAATATCCTATCTCAAAAAATTAGAATATTCTCGGAATCTTAATCTTAAAATGATCCTTTACACCATTTAAAGGAGCTGACAGTTGGAGCAGAGCTCAGGTCTACAGGAAGTTTGTTCCAGCGGTGAGGAGCAGAATACCCCGGATACTCAGGTAAATGTTGACTCTGTAAACCCGGCCCTCTCCTCGTTGCCGTGGTGACGTGGTATCAGGCGGTGGTGAAGGTGAAGCGGGTGACGTGGCGGTAGACCTCCCCAGGACGCACAAGACAATCAGGGAATGAAACCTGAGGATAAACGCACACAAACACAGCTGGAGGTACGAGTCCGTGTCAGCCACACAAACGTGAGCACGTCTTTACTGTGAATAACCTCAAATAAGAGGAACAGAGGTAAACGGCATCAGCAGCACAACTCCAAAACAGCTGGGACACTTTACACAATCTAAATGAAAACACCATTCAGTGATTGTAAATCTCATGCACCCACATCTGCTTTATGATCTGACATAATGAACAGACCGAATGTTGAGAATGAGGAGGCGTAACATCGTGAGAAGATCGAGGAGAAGCTCCTGAGCAGCAGTTTCTGAGGCGTGTTCACGACTCTGGACCATGCCCTGGAACCTGGAACTGGTGATATGAAACACGACCAGATCCCCCCCATTCTTCACTCACTCCACTGGCTTCCTGTCCCCCCAGGGTTGAATATACAGGACTGTCTCAGAAAATTAGAATATTGTGATTTTCTGTAATGCAATTACAAAAACGTCATACATTCTGGATTCATTACAAATCAACTGAAATATTGCAAGCCTTTTATTATTTTAATATTGCTGATCATGACTTACAGCTTAAGAAAACTCAAATATCCTATCTCAAAAAATTAGAATATTCTGGGAATCTTAATCTTAAACTGTAAACCATGATCAGCAATATTAAAATAATAAAAGGCTTGCAATATTTCAGTTGATTTGTAATGAATCCAGAATGTATGACATTTTTGTTTTTTTTTAAATTGCATTACAGAAAATAAATAACTTTATCACAATATTCTAATTTTCTGAGACAGCGCGGTAAGTGCATAATGAAAAAAAATCTTCCTCCTCTAAAATATTATTCTTATTTTTCTCCTGCATGGCCCTAATACTCTTCCGTGGAAAGTCACTGCGTTCTGGTTTTGATTTACGTTTCCAATTTCAAAATCATGAAATTCTAGTGGGGTTTGTGCAGCTGCTTCTTCACGAGCCATGTTTGTAACGATGGGTGTCGTTCAGCCTCCTCAACATGACAGCAGTAAAAACATGAGCCGTGGCGGCATGTGGGACGGATGTTTCCCTCCGACGGAGTGGGTTTCCCCGGCTCACCTGGTTGACGGCGTCGGGCCAGTTCTGCGTCTCCAGACAGAAAGCGCTGTGCTTCCCGTACCTGGACCCGGCCTTCCCTGTGATGGAGCCGTCCAGGACGTTGGCCGTGTAGAACTGGAGCCCCGGTTGGCTGGTGGAAACCTCCAGAACACGCCCGCTGGCCGCGTGACGCACCCTGGAAGAAGAAGCACGTGCTCCTGTCACCTGGGTGACAACTCGAGTTGTAAAAATAAAATCAGGGGGATGGTGGATTTTATCATATAGGGACAGATAATTTGTGCTGATTACAATTAATATAATATATTACAAATAATAGCAGTGACCAAAACAGCTGCAGAAATACTGCAGGAATGACATAGCAGCAGTTAAATGCAGCCTTCTGTAAGCTTTAAATATCCACTGGGCTTACATCAAATACATCAAAACACAACAATAAAAAACACTTTTCTGAACTTATCAATATGACTCTGTCCTTCACAGGATAAGTAACATGGATCACTGCAAAAACTCACAATCTTAACAAGAATATTTGTCTTATTTCTAGTTAAAATGTCTCATTTTAGTAAAAAAAATCTCATTACACTTAAAACAAGACTCATCACTGGAAAAAACAACAATTTTCACCTGTTTCAAGTAGATTTTCACTTGAAATAAGTAGAAAAATCTGCCAGTGGAACAAGATGTTTTTGCTTGTAATGAGAAGATAAATCTTGTCCCACTGGCAGATTTTCCTACTTATTTCAAGTGAAAATTTACTTGAAACAGGTGAAAATTGTCAAATAAGTTATTTTTCTGGTGTTATTTTTCTGGTGATGACTCAAAATGTTGAAATAACAGTAAAACCACATTCATTGATGAAGTGACATAAGGGATGGAAAGGAGGGATGGCAGTTTTACAGGGGGGATGATTTGGACCGTTTTTATTTCAGGGGGGATGCCATCCCCCCTCATCCCCCCTCATCCCCCCTCAATTCCAGTACTGGGTGTGAGTGTTTGTGAGTGAGGACACGGGTCCTGCAGCACACCTGGCAGCGTGTCTCTCCGTCCAGGGATCCCCGGGGGACGACAGGCAGAAGTTGTGGTCAAAGCCCGGACCAGGAAGCTCCTTCAGCCGAGTGCCGAGCAGAGCCGGCTCTCTGAGGTCGAAGGCCGTGCTCTCCACCGCTCTGATCTCTCCTGCAGATACGTTGGTGACACGTCAAACCCTCACACCTCACAACATTCTACCTGCACGTTTCAAGGTTTAGACGGGACAATGCATATTAATGAACACTACATTCAGCAGTGTAAATACACTGGATTTTTAGCAGAAATGCTAGTTTCCACCTGCAGTCCCCACAGAAAACACAAACACTATTCAATCAAACAATACAAACATACATAAAAGAAAAATAGATTTAGCAGCATTTAAAAGCAGTATGGATTGTATCTAAAGTGACTTGAGCAAAAATGCATATTACAATACCAGCGATGGTAATATTATGGTACTGAGAGTATCCTAATTGTGTGACATACAGTACAAAGTGCGTGTTGCATTGCACATTGCCCTAGTACGTACAAATTAAAACAGATAATTAATATTAAGACAAACTGCACAAGTTTAAGCCTGGTTGTGAATAACAGTGTTCTAAGTTTGATGTTTTTTCAACTCCAACTCTGTTGTCTTCACTTTCTGCCCCTTTAAAAAGTGGTCCAAATAAACTAAGAACCGAGCGTTGCTTTGAGGATTAATCAACGGTCACCAGGTTTGTGCGCTTTTCTCCTTGGTGCTATTTCATTTTTCCCACATTTCGTTTGAATGATTTCCATTTTTGGTCTATTTCGGTTTAAAATTTTTGAGAATTTGGTTTTGAGCATTTTATGCAAATGTAACCCCAAGACAGTATATAAAGTAATGAAATATAGACAATTTATGCAATTATAACTGAAAACATGTTTTCATACCTTTAAACATATTTAAAGGCAAAAACAGGGACCAGTTATTCTCGTGTCCAACAAAACATTCCTTTTTTGGGCATAAACAAAAAATACCAAAGGTTGTAATGTAATGATGAAAAGAAATCGATCTTTAGACATACAAATCGATTTTTAGGAATTAATATGAGAATTGATTTATCGGAAAATCGGAAAATCGATTTTTTCAACACAGAACGTACATAAAAGCTTTATGAGTGTTCAATGCTTTTGCTGACTCACAAAAAAAAAGCATCTTTCACAAATTCACTATTTCGCCTGATTTGAGGCAATTAGAAAATTCCTCAAATCAGAAAAATAAAATGTCTATGATTCTTCCTTTGTTCCTGCATCGACTCTCCCTCAGCTTTCATGACACTGTGTCAAGAAAACTACTGTGGACCCCAAAAAGTGAGAACTGATGATGCGTCACGTTTCCCTAGTTTTACCTGTGGGAATCACTGAGTCATCGACCGGCAGGAAGGACGGGGCAGCGATGGACACGTGATGGTCGTAGATATCTGCTGCACCCTGGATCCACGCACACACGCACCCACACACATGCACACACACACACGTACCCACACACATGCACACGCACACACGTACCCACACACATGCACACACACACACACGTACCCACACACATGCACACACACACACAAGGAAACACGGGGGGTTTGTCCACAGTTAGGAAATGCAGATATTTACTTCCACAACATGATAAACTTTAGTATTTTTGATATGTCGCACCGTCTTCACGCTGATTTCAATGTTGTTTTTTTATTTTTCCCAGTAAGTACCTGATGCAAACAAACGTGACAATAATCTTGAGTTTTTGTATCTGTATGTAGCGTGTTGCCTGACTTTTTAAATCATTAACCAACGTGGGGGGGGGGGCGTGTTGAGCTGCCATAACCAGGCCTGGGTAGAGTAGCCAAAAATTGCACTCAAGTAAAAGTACTGTTACTTCAGAATAATATGAATCAAGTAGAAGTAAAAAGTAGTCATCCAAATAATTACTTGAGTAAAAGTAAAAAAGTACTTGGTGAAAAAACTACTCAAGTACTGAGTAACTGTTGAGTAACGTCTGATTTATTTTTTTAACACAACCATTCAAACAGACAAAAGTACAAAATAATCATCTTCAGGCAAATTAAATCAATAAAATAATAAAATTAATTAAAATTAATAAAAAATAGCTTAAATTAAAATAATCTTAAAGTAAATTCAAGTACTTTAATAAATAATAAAATAAATAAAATAACAGAATAAAAAAATAAATTAAGCACAAGTAGCACAAAATGTCAAGCCTTTGTACTTTTCTTTTTTAACCAGGCAGAACTAGAACAAACATGAACTCATAGAAACTCTGTGTGTGTTTGAGTCTGTGTAAATGTGACAAAACATGCAAAAACAAACATTTTTCCCAAAGAATCACCCAGTGATGTCATGAGGTTGACGCGTACGTGGATAAAAGGGATAAAAGAAAAGTAACAGCTGAATGTAGCCTAATGTAGCGGAGTAAGAGGAACAGTTTCTTCTTCACAAATCTACTCAAGTAAAAGTAAAAAGTATAGTGATTCAAAACTACTCCTAAAAGTACAATATTCGGAGCCAGAAACTGGCGTATGTCCACAACCACAAAGGATGATGGTCCATTATTTGAACAAGTGGAGACAACAATGACAAACCAAAGGTTTACAACAAGCAAAACCCGGATAAAAAGCCTGACGTTCATCCATCCTGGTGGGAGTATAACTCCTGCTGATGCAGGACAATACGTCATCCACACGCCCTCACAGGTGACGTTATGTTACGCAGATAACGCCTTCCCTCCCCTCAACTCACCTTCAGGCCTGAGGGGACCAATAATACGCCTTGCGTTTACACCCAACGCGCTTTAAACACGCATTCATCATCCAGCGATATTAGCGGGACCCGATCTAAAAACGGCTACTGACTTATCTGCGGTTGAGGTGCAGGTCTCACCCGTCAATTGTTTCCCTAAAACCATTGCTTATATCCTTCCCTCTTGGCATTGTGTTGACGCATATTGAAAGATAAAGACCTGCAAACTGATAAAACTTGATGATCAGTTCATCTCCTAACTTTGTGAAACCGTGGAGGAGCAGTCGTCACATGTCGTCACATGTCCTTACCTGCCCAGCCAGGTTGAAGTACGAGTGGTTGGTGATGTTGATGGGGGTGGTTTTGGTGGACCGGGCTTCATATTCAGCAGTTAGTGTTTCCCCCTAATCAAACAACCCACATTTGACTCATTTCACATATGCAACACACAATCACATACTGGCATTTTAAGCATTAATAAGACTTCTAGAGGGAAAGAAAGAAATTGGCACAAAGTTAGGACACATAAAGAACGATTGTAGGACTCAAACCTTTCCATCAGGTCCTCCCTGGTATCAGAGACAGGTTTGTATAGTTGTGGACAGCGTGTTGGAGGAGGTTGGGAGATGGGTGTGCTTACCTGTAGGGTGTAGGACACAGACACCTGGACTTCACCAGGATAGCCCTGGTCTCCATCTGGACTGGTGAGACTCAGCCTCACACCCCCCTCCACCTCTGCAGCGACCCAGAGAGCCTGCAGAGACCAAGATTAGTTCATCAGGCAGGACCTACGTGAGTGGAGACGGGGACTTGCTGTGGAGACACGAGGGGTCTGCATGTTGAGTGTCCCGGCAACCTTCCTGAAGGGCCAATCCCAATACACTCCCTACTTTCTACCACTAACCCTAACTCGCTACCACTAGCCCTAAAGAAGAAGCCACAGATTTTAGGGCACTTGTAATCTTCCCAGGGCCCTGTCCCAATACTCCCACTACCCCTACTTTCAGCACCACCCCTAAATTTTGCTTGCTACGTCACTGTGTGGTTTACGTTCAGGTACGTAAGCGACTGCGTAGTTACGTTTGCACATACGTCACACCATATCAGGAAGCCCAGAGCTAAAAGCTGTTTTAATTTCAGCTGTAGCGCTGTTAATATGCCACTTTATTAAGTTTTAATATTTTTTACAGGCGTAAAAGTAACCGTTAAAATCCCCAACCTGGGCTCAGTTTATCCAAATAACGGCTGTTAAGAAATTTGATCCGATGTTTTCGGCGATGAGAAGAGCCGCCGGCTCGGAGCAGCAGCAGCTCACGGCCGGGTCAACCTGCGCCGTCGTCCCGGGGAGAAACCTGCAGCTCTGTGGAGAATTACCACTGGCTGAAATAAATCATTTAGGAAGATAAATGTTGGTTTAATAGATTAAATCTAACAGTTTTAGCTACGCCTGTTAAGAAATTTGCTCAGAAAAGTTTGGGATGAGAACAGCCTGCCGGCTCGGCATAATCACTTGTTTGCCCGTTGTTGCGATAATCACGCCAGAATAAAGGCTGATTTATGGTTCCGCGTTAAATCGACGCAGAGCCTACGGCGTAGGGTACGGCATACGGCGCGCGTCGCTGCGTAACCTACGGCGTAGGCTCTGCGTTGGTGTAACGCGGAACCATAAATCAGCCTTTATTCTGGCGAGATCTTCGCAACAACGGGCAAACAAGTGATTATGTACATTCACTGAATGAATATTATGAAAGTAAAATATATATTTCTCGCTAGAAATGTAAACAAAACGCATTTTTATGCAGAAACTAACTCAAAATTTTGATTTTATTCATTAAAAAATAAGAAATGTCCGCCATGTTTTTTTTTTTATTCAGTCTGCAAGGTCTGCTTAGGGGTAGTGCTGAAAAGTAGGACTAGGGGGGGATTGGGACTGGCCCTTAGAGTTGTTAACACATAATGATCAAGGTCTTACTGGCAAATCTGCCAGTAAGACCTCTGACTGCCAAGGGAAGTATAATAATGTGCAGTATGACCGCCTGGCGTAGAAAGGACAAATATCTTTTTATTTTAATTGTACAGGACCTGGGGTCTGGAACCTTCACATGACATTCATCTTATAATTTTAATCAACATTATAATCAATGAAGTAAATAATGCTTACCTTGTTGAAACCCCGCAGGCCTCCATGGATGGCATTGGGTCCATTGTTGGTATCTAGTTGATACTCCTTCCCGTCCACTGCAAAGCGCCCTCGTGCAATCCTGTTGGCCACCCGGCCCACCACAGCACCCAGGTACCGCTTATCTGACACATAACCTGGCAAAAAAACGCTCGTTTGCTCATTCTACATGGTTTAGTTTGTCCTGAAATAAACACGCCAGGAGCTCTTGAGAAATCCTTTTTTATTGAAGTCTACTGAACGCTGATTTCTGAACTTGAGACTCGTCATTCATGTGTACACTTTTTACATTGTCGTTTGTAAAGATAAATCATTTGTATAGAAATGATCTGTTTGAAGTCAGTCAGGGTTCAGATCATCATAGCAGAGACAGATAAGGGATTAGTGTCCATACTGGTTCTACTGAACCTCAGATAAGGGACTAGTGTCCATACTGGTTCTACTGGAGCTCAGATAAGGATTAGTGTCCATACTGGTTCTACTGGACCTCAGATAAGGATTAGTGTCCATACTGGTTCTACTGGACCTCAGATAAGGGATTAGTGTCCATACTGGTTCTACTGGACCTCAGATAAGGATTAGTGTCCATACTGGTTCTACTGGACCTCAGATAAGGGATTAGTGTCCATACTGGTTCTACTGGACCTCAGATAAGGATTAGTGTCCATACTGGTTCTACTGGACCTCAGATAAGGGATTAGTGTCCATACTGGTTCTACTGGACCTCAGTGCTGCTTTTGACACTGTAGATCAGCATTTTACTGCACAGGTTAGAGCATGTTGTTGGGATTAAAGGGACAGCTCTACGTTGGTTTAAATCATACCTATCTGACAGGTTCCAGTTTGTTCATGTACATGAGGTTTCTTCAGAACAGTCAAGGGTCTGTTATGGTGTTCCGCAGGGTTCAGTGCTAGGGCCAATCTTGTTCAGTTTATACATGCAGCCATTGGGAAGTATAATCCAGAATCACGGCATACACTTTCATTGTTATGCTGATGATACGCAGCTCTATTTGTCTACGAAGATGAGACAGAACCGTTGGTTAAACTTCAGGCATGTCTTAGGGACATCAAGGACTGATATAATAACTTTTACTTCTAAATTCAGATAAAACAGAGGTTATCATTCTTGGTCCAGAGCATCATAGGAAGGGATTAGATGGTGATGGCCTCCAGTACAACTGGGACCTTGGTGTTATTTCAATTAGGATTTGTCGTTTAAACCGTATATTAAATCAGGTGTTTGTAAAATAGCGTTTTTCCATCTACGTAATATCACAAAGATTAGGAAAATCCTCTCGCAGAGTGATGCTGAAAAACTAGTTCATGCGTTTGTATCTTCTAGACTGGATTACTGTAATGTGTTGTTAGCAGGATGTCCAAGTAATTTGCTGAATAGGCTCCAGCTGATCCAGAATGCAGCAGCACGAGTGCTGACAGGAATCAGCAGGAGAGACCACGTCTCTCCAGTGTTAGCGTCGCTCCATTGATCCATTTTAATCATTAGAAAATCATGTGTCAGTTATTAATTTATTAATTCAAAATAAATTGGCTGGGGAGGGCTCGGGCGGGGGGCTGTGGCTAGGGCGTCTCCGGGCCTCCCGGGGGGGGCGGGGCCGTGGACGTGGGGGTCCCACCCGGAGGGCCCGGCCCTGCCTGGGTGGGGGGTGGCTGTCTGCGCTGGGGGGGCATTGCTGCCTTGGTCCTCCGTCGCTGGGCGGGGGCCAAGTGCCCCTGCGGATGTGGGGACTCCGGGACCCTTGGGGTGTCCGCCGGGGTGGCCTCGGGGGGGGGGGGGTGGGGCCGGGTCCGGGGAGCGGGCCTCCCCTGACCGGGGGGTGCACGGGCGGGCGCGACGGCGGGGTGGCACCATTCCCAGGTATCTATGTCTTATGTTGTCAGTATGAATGGGAGGATGTTGGACCGTTTCCCCCTCCGTCTGGGGGCTCCGGCGGCGCCGGGGGCGCCCTTGGAGGTACGGTGGGGCCCTTGCCCGGCTCGGAGGGCCGGCCCCCGTCTACTGGACGGCCGGTGGGGGGACGCGGGTGTCTTATCAGGGCCGGCTTTGCTGGTCCTGCTTCCTGGCTTCGGCCTCCGCTCCCCCTCTTTCCCCCCCTACACGATTCATACGCACATAGGCGAGGGGCGGGGGGTCCGGGTCGTGGGGGGCACTGTCCCGCGGGGCCTGGCACTCCCCGCCTCACGGTTTTAACAGCAAAATAGACACTGCACATTCAACACTTAATAAATACATTTGACAAGGACACGTAGTTCGGGAGGGGGGGGGGGGGTCGGTGTCAATCGATACTTGGCCCTCCCCCCTCCCTGTTTTTAATGGCATTAATCACACGCACTCAACACCAGGGGCGGGAGGGGGTCCCACATCACCCGCGTTCCCTCACTGGCCTGGGACAGGTGGGTCGGGTTACCCGGGCCTGGCGGGGCCCGCCGTGCAGCCTGGGGTGCCTTCTGGCGGTGCTGGACCCCCCCGGGGACGGGGAAACGGTGCGTGATTGTATGTCTGTGTCGGTGAGAATGCGGTATGGAAGGGTCCTGCCATGGAGGATTTGAGCCTCCATTGGCAGGACATCAAAACTTAATAATTTATGAATATTATATTATACAAAGATGGTTATTATTATTATTAGTATTATTATTATTATTATTAGTATTATTATTATGTATAGTATATTATATTATTATTAGTATAGGTATCTGATAGGTGAATGGATGAATGAATGGGATGCCTGGGTCTGGGGCCCTCCGTTGTCGGGCCTGCACGGGTGTCGCCTTGTTGGGGGGTTCCCTCTCTCCGGGCCCGTCTCCGGTCCCCCCCGCTGCCTCTGCGGCGGGGCGCCCCTCTGGTCTTGGGGGGCCACTTTCGTGGGGGACGGGTGCGCCTGCCCGCGTCGGCGGCCGGGGCGGCTCTGTCTCTCCGGGCGGGCTGGCCCCCTGCCGGGTGGGGGTCGTTGGCCTGAAGGGTGAGGGCCTCCTGGCCGCGTGTCCGGCCCGGACCGGGTGGCCGGGGATCACCTGGGTCGCGGTCCGCCGCCGCGGGGTCCCTGGCTGCTTCTTCCCGCGCCGTGGGGGCCCCGCCCGCGGGGCCCCCTCGGCCGCCGCCGGGGGGGGGGGGGGGCCTCGCAGGCGGTGGGTTGCCTCCCTCCTACTTCTCCCCTCTGTGGGGTTGCCGGTGGCCTGGGTTCCGGGCTCTTCCGTGTCGGCCTCTGGTCTCGCGGGTGGCGGGGTTGCTCCCCCCCCTCCCCCACTATAGATACACTTCAGGTGGAGCTTTGTTTGGTTTATTACACACACACGCACACGCACACGCACACGCACACACACAGTCACTTAGTCACATGCATATACACACACACACACACACACACACGCATGATCATATACATACACACACACACACACACATAGACATACACACTGGCTTGTTCACCTGCATGCTGGCTCTCTAGTTTTTGGGTTTAGGTAGCGGTAGCGATAGCTTAGCTCAGACTGCGATCAGATCTCAAGATTTAGGTCGATTGCTGTTTTTGTTTTGGTTGGCTCCGTGCCGGTTTCGTGCTTTGTTTGTGTTTTTTTTTTTTGTTGCAGATTTCCAGTGCTTGACGTGTGTCTCCGTGTGTTCCTGCTTCCTGGATTGGCAGTGGATGTCGTCGTCATCCCCCCCCCCCCCCCCCCCCCAAAAAAAAAAAAAAAACACTGGGTTTGTATGTGTATATTTATGTATGTGTACGCATTTGTGTGCGTATATATATGTATATATATTAAATATAGTAATAATGCACATATATACACTTTTGGTTTCTACCGTCATGGTATCAATCAATAATATGTGTGCAGACAAGGTAAAAAAAAAAAAAAAAAAAAAAAATTCAAAATAAATTAACGCTTACTTTTAATGAGTTGAGAAACTATTTTGTGGGTAAATATACAGGACTGTCTCAAAAAATTTGAATATTGATATTTTCTGCAATTACAAAAACAAAAATGTCATACATTCTGGATTCATTACAAATCTACTGAAATATTTCAAGCCTTTTATTATTTTAATATTGCTGATCATGGTTTACAGCTTAAGAAAACTCAAATATCCTATCTCAAAAAATTTGAATATTCTGGGAATCTTAATCTTAAACTGTAAGCCATAATCAGCAATATTAAAATAATAAAAGGCTTGCAATATTTCAGTTGATTTGTAATGAATCCAGAATGTATGACATTTTTGTTTTTTTAATTGCATTACAGAATTGCATTATCACAATATTCTAATTTTCTGAGACAGTCCTGTACATTAGACCATGTAACCTCTACTAGCATGTAATATCCAAATTTACCACTGGGCTACATAAATAAAGTTTAATTGAAATTTAATTGAATAAAAACTAGTTATTCTTACCTTCCAGGTCATCGTAGCCCAGGACGACGTCCGTCATCTGACCGCTTGTCCCTGGGCAGCAGACGGACCTGATGATGGCTCCCAGGGTGAGGACCTCCACCTTTACCTGGGGGGACTGGAGGACCCACATGTCCACACTGCCCAGGCCAGATACCTGTCCCCACTGTTCATGGCTCACCTGAGTCATCGTGGAGCTTAAAGCCACCACATCAGGGGGAAAAAAAAACAAAAAAAACACCACACTGTGACAGGAAAAAGTATGCAAAGCTCTTGGAGTTAACTCGTTTTCTGCTCAAATGTGACGTAAAATATGATCTGATTGTCATCTAAGTTACATTAATGGACACGCACAATATCCTGAATACACCCCTTACACATACACACTGCTGGAGGAAGAAGTAAGTAAACCCCTGGAGTTGTTTGAACCTCCTAGAGCAGCACCAACTTCAACCAGATCTTCCAGATTCTCCGGATCAGGGGTCCGCAACCCAAAATGTTTTAGAGCAATATTGGGACAAAAACACAAAAAACTAATATGTCTGGAGCCGCAAAAAATAAAAAGTCTTGTATAAGCATTATAATGAAGACAACACATGCTGCAAGTATCTATATTGGTTATAACTGGGTGAAGATTTTTTTTTCATTATGCACTTGACGAGAAAAAAGTCAAAATGACGAGAAAAAAGTCAAAATTTCAAGAAAAAAGTTGAAATGTCAAGATTAATGTTGAAGTACAATCTTGAGACAAAAGTCAAAATTCAATTCAATTCAATTTTATTTATATAGCGTCTAATACAACAGATGTTGTCTCTAGACGCTTTCCAGAGATCCAGAACATGAACATGAACATGAACATAAACATAAACATAAACATAAACCCCCGAGCAATTATTATATAAACAATGGCAGGTAAAAACTCCCTTAGTGGGAGAAAAACCTCCCACTAAGAAAACAGAAAAATGTCGAGAAAAGAGTCGAAATGACGAGAAAAAAGTCAAAATTTCGAGAAAAAAAGTCAAAATATCGAGAAAAAAAGTCAAAATATCGAGAAAAAAGTCAAAATATCGAGATTAAAAAGGAAAGGACAAAGGAAGAAAAAAAGAGAAAAAAAAGGGAAAAAAAGAAGAAAAAAAAGGTGAAACATTTTTGAAAAAGCTCCAGGAGCCACTAGGGCGGCGCTAAAGAGCCGCATGTGGCTCTAGAGCCGCGGGTTGCTGATCCCTGCTCTGGATCAAAGCTGAACAACGTTCAGGGGAAATTCTGGGCCGTTCCTCTTTCCATTTCTCCTTCAGCTCAGGCATATTTGTAGGATGTCTGATGTACACGGCTCTATTTAGGTCATTTTGGTGATGCAGCCTTTGTCAACTCCGCCCCAAAACTATGGAACACACGGCCCAAAAACATCAGGGAAGCCGAGTCGGTAGAAATCTTCAAAAGACAAATTAAAATGTCTCTCTCTTCACTCAAGCATTTAAGCATGAGATATCCGGCTGACAAACTGTGCCTTAGTTGCCACTTTCCTTTTATCTATATATCATTGATTTTTACTGTCTGCATTACTTTTATACTTTTAAATGTTTTTATATGATCATTTTTATCTTGTACTCTTATTTGTTGATATTTTTATCTTTTTATTTTTCCTTTGCCTACGACTCGGTGCAGTATTTTTACCTTTTTATATTCAACATTGCTTTTTTTTTTTTAAAGATTTTTTTGGGCTCTAGTGGCCCTTTATTGAAGATGCAGACTGGAAAGGGGTAGAGAGAGAGAACGGGGAAGACACGCAGCAAAGGTGCGCAGGCCGGGATTGGAACCTGCGACCGCTGCAGGAGGACTGTAGCCTCAGTATATGAGCCGCTGCTTACCCCACTGCGCCACCGAGCGGCCCTCAACATTGCTTTTATCCAATCTTAGTAGTTGTTCTGTGGAGGAATTTGGAACTGAATTTTGTGAGGGTTATGTATTATATCACTGCACTTAAATATTTGTGTTTTTTGTTTTATTTGCTGTTTGTTTCTCTATTTCTCATTGTTCTTGACATGTACTGTTACTGTGAAGCACTTTGAGCTGCGATTTTCGTATGAAAGGTGCTATAGAAATAAAGTTTATTATTATTATTATTATTTTACAGCATCTTCATGGGATTAAAGTCCGGACCATTTCAAAAGGTGGATTTCCTTTATCTGAAGTCATGTGGTGGATTTACCTCCATGTGTAAGGGCAAAGACGAAGCACGATTCTCCCTCCACCATACTTGACCGGTGGTATTCATGTCTCCGTTATGCATAAGGTTCCCACTCTTTACCTGGAATTATTTTTCCAGGACATTTTAAGACGACATTTTGATTAAGGGTGCTCCTCTTCCCTGTGGTCTCTGTGAGCATCTCACTCTGTTGACAGCTACATTTATTGGAAATTAATTAGGTTAAGTCTACATGAAGTCATTAATCTCTCAAATTTCTTCTCCCATCCATCTGTGCAGATTATTTTAATACAACAGCATCCCTAAAGTTTTTATTTTCACTTACTTTTTATTGTCAGACAATGAAACAAGTGTGAAAAACTGGATAAGCACAGCCCACTGAAGATCACCTGTTTACCTGGAATCAGCTCCCGCTCTGCTGACGTCAGAGCAAAGGCCACGCCCACTCCAGCTCTCCTCCACCTGTCACTCAACACAGGACAGGGCGGGGCTTGTGGCTGGCCACGCCCACCCCAGCTCTCCTCCACCTGTCACTCAACACGGGACAGGGCGGGGCTTGTGGCTGGCCACGCCCACTCCAGCTCTCCTCCACCTGTCACTCAACACGGGACAGGGCGGGGCTTGTGGCCGGCCACGCCCACCCCAGCTCTCCTCCACCTGTCACTCAACACGGGACAGGGCGGGGCTTGTGGCTGGCCACGCCCACCCCAGCTCTCCTCCACCTGTCACTCAACACGGGACAGGGCGGGGCTTGTGGCTGGCCACGCCCACCCCAGCTCTCCTCCACCTGTCACTCAACACGGGACAGGGTTGTGACAGGGTTGTGACAGCTTGTGGCCGTGGGGGAGAAAAACCTCATATCTAACGACACTTTTCAACTTTTGGTCGCTAGTTTGGTCTCTAAGCGTTTAGCCCTTAACGGCGTCTGAAAAGTTAAAGCTAAATTTGGCTACAGTCACCTGGAAGCTCAGGGTCGGAGCATAGACATGTCCATGTTCCAGGCCAGATATCAGCACCACTCAAGGTGACCAAACTTACTTATGATTTTTGAAAAGATCCATGTCTGTAGATGATATTTTGGTATGATAACCCTTCCTGAGTGGCAGCTGGATCATACCCCCTTCAGGCTAATCGATGATTCTTAAAGGAGCATGAGGCTCCTTTTAAGAAATGAGACTCTCTAGCGCCACCCTTCACCACGACGGCCGTTGGGGGTACTGCAGCCAACAGTGAAGCCGGCACGGGAGAACGGGGAGAACGCACATGCAGCGTCATGTGACGTCACATCCGCAGGACAGCGCGGGAAATTTGGGCCCGAATTGCAGCACATTTTGCAGCACACAGCCTGTTCAAGGCAACGGAGAGATACACTAGAGGGCTCATTCTTTTGGGTTTGGAACGCTTCATCTGACATTATTACTAGAAAACTTAAAACGTATACGAATTTTTTTCATAAATCCTGCCACAAGTTCCTTTAATTGGGTGTATTATACATTTCCTGAATCCTTATGGTCCTGTGAGTATTCCAGTCTTTGTATTTTTTTGTGTGTATTTTTTGTATTTTATGTCGTGTATTTGCATGATAAAGACCAGTTGTGACATCAGCCTAGTGGCTGTTATAGTTTCATAGGAGCCTAATGATGCTCTTCTAGTTTAAGGCTCACAATGACTACATTTACATGCAGTCAAAATTCGGGTTATTGCTAATATTCCGGTTACTGAAACATTCGGAATATTCCGTTTAAATGCGTGAACAAACAGGGTTATCCCTGTTTACATGGTAATTAATCATTCGGGATATCTGGATCAAACCAGCGACGTACGGAGAACGTGATGATGCAATTACCGTCATTTCTGCTTCTTCTTCCTGTATCCAAATTCAAAACAAATGCTGCTTCACACAACTTTTCGCTCACCTTCTTGTAAATCTTCTATGCCAGTACTTTCTACCGTCTACAAATGCAGAAATGTTCATATCCTTCATTACATTTATGAAGTGATTAGTCTCCTCCTGGTCTTGTGTTTCTCCGTGTTTATAAGAACTTCCTGGACTCAAAAGACCAGGATTCCTTGTGAACAGAGCATGAGCAGAAAACAAATTCCTGTTCCGTTTGATGGGGATATTCTGTTTGGTGTTTACATGACCCAATATTCAGGTTTTAAAAGGAGTAACCCAGGGCTCATATTGGGGTTTTTAAAAACCCGAATTTGAGCAAATTCCGGTTATTCAAAGGGTTATTGGTGTTTACATGGCCGTGCAAATTCGGGTTATTGCCAATATTGGGGTTTTAAAAGGGTTATTGACTGCATGTAAACGCAGTCAATGACCTGTAACAATGATATAGTTTGGGTATATTATACATTTCCTGAATCCTTATGGTCCTGTGAGTATTCCAGCTTTGTATTTTGTGTCTCTGTTGTTCCTAGATGACACAGGGATAAAAGATAGTATATCATTTAGGTGAAAATTGTGTAAAAATGTGTGTTGTTTATAGTTTAAAGAGCTACAGTGACCTCTATGTTGGTCAGAAAGATTCACATCTTAGCTTGAATTAATTCTTAAAAGGTCCCCTTTAAAATGATACCAAATACAATATTGTGAAACATTAACAGATTTCCTGTACATGAGTCTAAACCAGGATATGCAGCAGCATCTAAAATGGAATTTCCTGAAGGGGGTGGGTAACTTCATGAACTAATAACTATGATACAGCTGCCACTCAGGAAGGTTATCATACCAAAATATCATGGATCTTTTCAAAAATCATAAGTAAGTTTGGTCACCTTGAGTGGTACTGACAAGTGAAATTTTGGGTTCTGGCCCATGGACTACATATATGTCTATGACCTGAAAGCTCAGAGTTGGAGCACCCATAGATATATATAAAGGCCTTTATATTTATCATATTATAATATCATAAAAGCGCCGCTCTGAGCAGAAGAGATCTGATTGGCTGGTAGCTTCACGTGGGGTGCAGCCTCAATGTTGCCCTGATTTATTTTTTGTCATTATTTTGTCATCACATTTATAATGTTTAGAAAACGTATTTATTTAATTTAAGTTTTTTTTGTTCCTTATTTTCTATTTCCTATTTCATTAATTTGTCCACTCAGTACAGGCCTTTTCTAATGTGCTTTCTACATGGCAGCTTTGATGTGGCCTGTCTGTTTGTAAATTATTGTTGTAAATTGTTAAAAGACTTTCTGAGGTGTCTGACAGCCAAACAACCAGGTTATAATAACACAGGTGGGAAAAGACAAAAGAATGGCGGCTGAAATGTTGAGTTGTTGCTCACCGGGTCCGTGCTCTGTTACGGCTCTGGAAGTGTTTGTGTGGAAGGCTGTAATGCGTGTTTTTCTACGGAGTTTCTCAGGGTCTTTGTTTCGAGACACTTTGTGCAGACTTTGCTCCTTTTTCACGTGTTTACATCCCACTTCCTCCAGTGATGACGACACGTGATGCCTTCGCAGACATCGAGGAAATTGGAAACCCCAATCTCTTCACTGAAGATCAAAGTCATAGCCCCAGTACTCGAGTTGTAAAAGAAAATCAGGGGGGATGGTGGATTTGATCATATGGGGACAGATAATTTGTGCTGATTACAAATAATATAATATATTACAAATAATAGCAGTGACCAAAACAGCTGCAGAAATACTGCAGGAATGACATAGCAGCAGTTAAATGCAGCCTTCTGTAAGCTTTAAATATCCACTGGGCTAACATCAAATACATCAAAACACAACAATAAAAAACACTTTTCTGAACTTATCAATATGACTCTGTCCTTCACAGGATAAGTAACACGGATCACTGCAAAAACTCAAAATCTTAACAAGAATATTTGTCCTATTTCTAGTTAAAATGTCTCATTTTAGTAAAAAAATCTTATCACACTTAAAACAAGACTCATCAGTGGAAAAAACAACAATTTTCACCTGTTTCAAGTAGATTTTCACTTGAAATAAGTAGAAAAATCTGCCAGTGGAACAAGATTTTTTTGCTTGTAATAAGAAGATAAATCTTGAAAATTGACTTGAAACAGGTGAAAATTGTCAAATAAGTTATTTTTCTGGGGTTATTTTTCTGGTGATGAATCTAAATGTTGAAATAGCAGTAAAACCACATTCATTGATGAAATGACATAAGGGATGGAAAGGGGGGATGGCAGTTTTACAGGGGGGATGATTTGGACCGTTTTTATTTCAGGGGGGGATGCCACCCCCCTCATCCCCCCTCAACTCCAGTACTGCATAGCGCTACATTTGGCTCGTTAGTTTGACGCAAACCCGTAAATCAATTTAATTACATTTCATCACCTAACCATTATGGAGGACCAAAACGGAAATTTTGGTCCTCCATACATTCCCCGGTCTCCTCTTTTTACTTTACCTGATGCATTTCTGCCTCATTATGCAAATGAGGAAAGCGGTCCTTCCTGGTCCAGCTCCACTCCTATTGGTCTGGCTCTTGCATCCAGCTCTCCTTGGACTCCATATTAGTGTATAAATATTGATTTAATGGGGTCAATAATAATTTATCTCAATACCTGATATTAATTTCTTTTATATGTTTCTGTTGTCTTGGAGTCATGAGACAATGGACCAAATGGACCAAACCTAGACAGTCAATAGGGCTTGGTCGTCTTGACGTCATCATCTGGCGGAACCGCCCTGTTGGAAGCTACCTGAGCTGCTCTTCCGACCACTGTGCACTGTGTACAGACGTGCTCCCTCTTCATTGTGTCTTAGCCTACCGTAACTTGTAATAGTTACTTTCCGTTATTCTATAACCATGGTAACCATGGTGGCTGCAGCAGCTCCACACGTAACAGACGTGGGGAAAAGAACGCTAATGGTTTAACTTTTCACCGCTTTCCTGCTTGGAACCACGGAGGCCGAGTATCTGAGATAACAGAGTAAAGAGTCGTTGGCTCGGTTGGATCGCGGCTGTAACGACCAAACATAACCTTTCACAGTAAACCACAAACAAACACTCACACAGACCGGGGTCGGATCATTCACACGGGTTTTATTCCCCACTTCTCCAGCTAAACGCAGTTGCTGGCCAGCTCTCTGTGGTGCAATTAACCCCAGTCTTTAGATAAAACTAGTTTGTTGAGAAAAAAATATTAACTCTATTTGTAGCTGCAGAGGAAAAAAATAATCCCACGAGGAAAACCAAAATATTGCTCACGCCTCGGAGCCTCTTCCGCATAATATAGCAGTCAAAAAAGAAAAACGTAAGAGTAATACAAAACATGTACTGTATGTTGTACTATTATACTCATTTATTGAAACACATGGCGAGTCAAACATTTACCAAAGCCACATGGCTGCCAAACACTCCTAAACAAGGTAGCCTAAGACGTTGGTTCTGCAGAACTGCAGCACTAAATCCCTACTAAAGATTGGAGCTCCGACGAGCAGCTCCACTCTTTATTAAGGATTTCATATGGATCCAAAACGTTAATAATCATTATTTTCTCTATATACCGGTCCTTGGCTTCCTTGTTTAAGGTATCCCGGTAAATTCCAGTTCCTTTCCGGCATTTTAACATCTTTTTTTGTGTTGCGTCTGTTCACTTGGTGCTACTACACTGCTACACTGCGGTTTGTTTACACTCACGAGGCTGCCAACATGGCCGCCGCATCGCAGAATGCACCTTGGTGACCAAGCCCTATGGAGGTTCTTTTACTCGCTCCTGTTCTTGTGTATAAAGGCAAAATAATGCAAATATGTTACCGGCTAAATACGTCTGTACCTAAATGTAGTCTTTAGAGTTAGGAAAAGGTTTTATGATAAATATCAGCTGCTTTCAATCGCCTGGGGACACAGAAGTTTTATTGCGATGCAACATAAATGCATTTGAAGCTTAAAAAACTGTTGTTTTTTTGTGTTTTTTTTTGAGGGAGGGGGTACAGATACAAAGTCACAGAGTTTACAGACATTACACCTGGAATCTGCAGCCGGACACAGGTGGTGTGGGGTTTATTTTATTCAATGGTCACAGGAACAAAGAACAGGTTCTCAGGCAGGACCGGTGTGATGCTTGTGGTGACAGTCTCTGGGGCCCCGCCTACGTTTTCATCACATTTTTCAGTCAAAGTGAACTCTACTTTTCTATCAAACTTCATGATGTTCTCAACTGTAAGTAATGATTGAACAAACCAGCATACAGAGCAACAGCACTGGTCTCCGACTTCAGAATAACAGGAACTCTCCACGCTTTCTTGCTGATCGCCCCCAACTTTCATCAAACCCATCTCCATAATGGTCATCGTTGTGCCGTAAAACATCACCTGGCGGCATTTGCACCGTCACGTGGCACAAAAAGAAAACGTTAAATGTCTTGTTTTGCCAAAAAGAGGAAGACCAAGAAGTAAAAATGTGCATAACTGATGAGCACCAGAAAGCGTGCATCATGCCATCACTAGAAGAGGGTCCTTAAAGGTTGGGTAAGAGATCTTTTTAGAGTTTTCTTTGCTAGACTACCTTAACTTCTCTCAACACTGATACCAAACAACAAGTGTAATGCTGTTACATCAAAACAAAAACTATGAATCAAGCGTAGAAGCACAAAGGGCTGTAGAAACAGCCACCGGTCACTGTGGCCCCCCCTGTCTGTCTCTGGTCCGTCAGACCTTTCATCAGTCAACACCAGTCCTGTGCTCTGGAGGCCTCAGAGTTCTGAAGGAAGGGCGTTGTATTTTGTAATTGTGCATTTTGAAACATCTTCTACCCAACCGTTACGGCGTTAGCTGTCACAAAAGCGGGGACTTTCATGTGTACCTGAAGCTCATCTGAATTAAACCCCGTGGTTGAATGAGATGGACACGTGTTAGGGCAGGTGAGGTCCTGAGAGGCTGCAGGTGAGGGTCTAGCTGCTGTCGGAGAGGGTGCTGAGGATGGACGAGGCCTGAGAGGCCACTTTACTGCTGCTGTGGCCCGTCAGCTTGCTCAGGCTCTGCTTCATGTCCACGGAGTTCAGCTCCTCCCTCGTCACACCTGGAAACACACCACATTAGGAGGGCCGGTCCCAATCCCCCCCTAGTCCTACTTTTCATCCCTACCCCTAAATGTTGCGTGTTCCCGTGAGGGTAGTGGTGTTCCAATTCCTCTTTGCATGTAGGACTAGTGGACATAACGACGGCTAGTGGTTATCAATCTAGCCCTTGAAAGCGAGGGATTTCAGATGCTGACTCGCTGACCGAGGGCTAGAGAAAGTTTCCCAGAATGCTTTACGTCGTCATTTGCAGACTGAATCAAACAAAAAAACCTGGCGGACATTTCTTATTTTTAGTGAATAAAATCAATATTTTGAGTTAGTTTTTGCGTAAAAATGCGTTTTGATTACATTTCTAGCGAGAAATATATATTTTACTTTCATAATATTCACTCAGTGAATGTACTCGCTTGTACAACGCTTGCTCGTTGTTGCGTTGTATCTTCAGATCTCGCCAGAATAAAGGCTGATTTATGGTTCCGCGTTACACTTAATCAAAATCGACGCAGAGCCTACGCCGTACGGTGCGCGTCACTGCGTGACCTATGCCGTAGACTCTGCATCGATTTAACGCGGAACCATAAATCAGCCTTTATTCTGGCGAGGTCTGGAAAAACTTCGCAACTTCTGGAGGGCCAGAGAAAATTTCACTTTATATTCACTTTATATTATTATCACTTTATAATATTTTATATTATATTTTTTATTGCTTCACTTTTCAGAAAGACTAATGTGGCAGCTACAACTGTTAGATTTCATCTATTAAACCAACATTTATCTTCCTAAATGATTTATTTCAGCCAGTGGTAATTCTCCACAGAGCTGCAGGTTTCTCCCCGGGACAACGGCGCAGGTTGACCCGGCCGTGAGCTGCTGCTGCTCCCTGGGCCGGTGGCTCCTCTCCCAAAACATCAGATCAAATTTCTTAACAGGCGTTATTTGGATAAACTGAGCCCAGGTTGGGGATCTTAACGGTTACTTTTACGCCTGAAAAAATATTAAAACTTAATAAAGTGGCATATTAACAGCGCTACAGCTGAAATTAAAACAGCTTTTAGCTCTCAGCTTCCTGATATGGTGTGACGTTTGTGCAAACGTAACTACGCAGTCGCTTACGTACCCGAACGTAAACCACGCAGTGACGTAGCAAGTGGTGTCCCAATCCCTAGGGAACATTACAAGGGCCCTACGCCTGTGGCTTCATTTCCCAATACACCCCCTATTTTTTACCACTAGACCTAAAAATGAAGCCACAGGGGTAGGGCTTTGTAATCTTCCCTACGCGGAACCATAAATCAGCCTTTATTCTGGCGAGATCTGAAAAAACGAGCAGGCAAGTGATTATGTACATTCACTGAGTGAATATAATGAAAGTAAAATATATATTTTTCACTAGAAATGTAATCAAAACGCATTTTTATGCAGAAACTAACTCAAAATATTGATTTTATTCACTAAAAATTAGAAATGTCCACCCTGTTTTTTCGTTTGATTCAGTCTGCAAATGATGACGTAAAGCATTCTGGGAAATTTTTCTGGCCGTCGGTCGGTGAGTCAGCATCTGAAATCCCTCGCTGTGAAGGGTTAGATTCATACACACTAGCCCTCGTTATGTCCACTAGCCCTACATGCAAAGACGGGAACGTGCAAAATTTAGGGGTAGTGCTGAAAAGTAGGGGTAGTGAGTGAGTGAGTGAGTGAGTGAGTGAGTGAGTGAGTGAGTGAGTGAACACATACTGGAGTTGGCCAGAGTGCAGACAAGTCCTAACGCGCTGAACTGGACTTCCAGCGCTGCTGCAGGATCCTCCAGAATCTTCTTCAGTGTGAGTAGAAGCTCCGCCTCCTTAAACGGATCCTTCATGGACTCTGCAGAGTTCACAAACACACCACCACTACGCACGTGTACGCTGTTGGACATGTCTCATTTTGCATGTTTGTCTGTGTAACATCACGCCCTCTATATTGTATAGTAAAACTAGTATATCTTGTCCTAAGCACGTGTGAATTGTTCTGTGCATTTGTGAAACTTGTCCTGTGCATTTGTGAAACAGTGTGTGCATTTGCGAATTATGAGACTGTTCTAGCTCCATACATTTGGACCTCACCCTGAGAATTGATATGAAATCTGAACTTGCTTTACCAATGTCAATGGCAGACGCTATTGCCAAAGCAACCAGGGCCTCATTCTGCATGATGACATGCTCGCTTGTTGCCATAGAGATAAGGTGCCGTACTCCATCTGCTCTGGCTACCGCACGGACAACTTCCTGTCAGAGAGAGGAAATCAGCCCATCATACTGTCATGAAGTGAATCAGCAATAAACGGACGTTCAGATCCAAACTCACAGGACTGCGGCTGTGTCTGATGAGGGCTGCCAGGAGACGGCTGGCTTCCCCGCACACGCCTGCGTGGTCTTTGGCTTCACACCACTCCATGACCCGCGTGAGCAGCACAGCATCTCTCCCCAGCATCAACGCAGCATCCTCTGAAACAGACATACATTTACAACTTCTTCTTATTCTCCTTTCGGCTTTTCCCTTCAGGGACCCACCTTGCCCCGTGTGAATGTGTGTGAATGTGTATGAATGTTTGGTGGTGGTCGGAGGGGCCGTTTGGCACGATATGGCAGCCACGCTTCCGTCAGTCTGCAGGGCAGCTGTTGCTGCAAACTGTCAGTGTTTGACATTTCCCCCTGTTTGTGTTTTCTGTTCTGCACCGCCTGTTTTCCATCTGCCCTGATTGTTCGCACCTGTGTCTCTTTATCCCCTGTGTATATCTGGTCTGCTCCCTGTCGGTTCGTACTGTTTGCTCCCTCCATGTTCTCCTCGTGTTTCTGGATCCCTGTTTTGTTCTGCCAGTTTTTGATCCTGCTTAGCAGCGCTTTGGTTTTTGGTTAATAAATCCTGTTTTTTTGGTGAACTCCTGGCTCCCGCTCTCCTGCATTTGGGTCCTCAACCAACACACTCCCTGACAGAACGGACCGACAGGGAGCAGGGAAAGACAAGACCAGATATACACAGGGGGTAACGAGACACAGGTGTGAACAATCAGGGCAGATGGAAGACAGGTGTTGCAGAACAGAAAATACAAACTGGGGGAAATGTCAAACCCTGACACAAACGTAGCTACCACCACCGGTGAGAATGTGTATGAATGAATAATGGTCTGTGTAAAGTGCTCTGGGTGCCTAGAAGGGTGCTATATAAAACCAAGCCATCATTATTATTATTATTATTATTATTATTAGGGGTCGCCACAGCGAATCGGTTGCCTCCATCTGAGCCTGTCTTCTGCATCCATGTCTTACCCCAACTACCCTCATGTCCTCTCTCAACCATCTCAGTCTGGCCTGCCAAACATGTGCTCTATCTCCTAGCTCTATCTCTATGTGCTTTATCTCCTCTAACATGTGCCGTCCCTCTGATGGACTCATTCCTGATCCTGTCCAATATGGTCACTCCCATAGAGAACTTCAGCATCTTCATCTTGAAGGCAATTTTAACCAAAATAATTTGTGAGTTAAAAAAAAAGAAGAACATACCGGTATATATATATATATATATATATATATATATATATATATATATATATATGTATATATGTATATATATATATATATATATATATATATGTATTGTGAGAGGCGACCCGTGAGCGGCTGGATGATGTTGAACAAAGTTGACGAGATGGTCAGGTTTCCCCAGATTCACATTTTTTTTATTCACTCCAATGATGACAGTAACAGACAAGTAGCTTAGTACCATAGGTTCGATCAGTCAACCAGTCAGATGTAAAATGGTGCCTTTTATACTGTGCTCCCAATCACCTACACTAGACTCTTCCACTACAGAGGTAAACTTAAAATATTGTCCAATGGCTACTTTACCAAGTGACACTTTCCCCTTTACCTTTAGCTTCTAAGCTCCACTACTTCTCTGTTACTGATTTACTTCAGCCAATACCTATAAAATATATTTACAATAAATAAGAAAAAACATTAACACTTTAAGAATTCCCCCCCTTTCCTATCCGGCCACTTGGTCTCTCCCGGAACCTTTATCACCGTGCCCATGCACCCGGGGGAATCTTTTGGACGCGCACCCTGGAGCAGACACAGGACCAGACAGGTAAGTGTTAACACAAACAACTTCGTACACACACAGCATTCCCACTTATCCCACACGATATTGCACCACACATTCATCAATACTCTGCACACGCTTCAGACTTATACTTGCAATTACACAGTCTTCTGTTGAAGCTCAACTTTGCTCTACTCTCTTGCAGGCGGAGCCGAGTGCCGAGTGCCGCCCCTGGCCGAAGGCATGCAATCACCTAATAAATAACTTCAATAAAATATACAATAAATAGAGCAAGTTCAATATCTGTATCTTCAATTAATTATCTTCAATAAACTGTGCAAATACGCAATGTGCAAATTGTACTGTGCAAGCCTTGGTAAATAAAGTGCTATCGTGACTAAAGTGCAAAGTGCCGTTATTCATGTACATTATTATTGTGCCACAGAAAATAACCCACATGTGCAAAATGTACAAGTAACGAAATGCGCTTCGTTACATTTCCTCCCCCCTCTCCCGAAGGAGAACAGTACCTTAGTCCTCAGACATCCTTGACAGACAGTCTGCCACCACATTGAACTTTCCTGACCTATACTGAACCGTGAAGTCATACGGCTGCAGGGCCAGGTACCACCCTGCAATACGCATGTTGGCATCCCTCATGCGGTGCAGCCACTGCAAAGCTCGGTGGTCAGTCTCCAACCAAAAATGTCGTCCCAGCAGATAATATCTGAGGGTGTCAATCGCCCACTTC
Source organism: Cololabis saira (assembly GCF_033807715.1). NCBI lineage: Eukaryota > Metazoa > Chordata > Actinopteri > Beloniformes > Belonidae > Cololabis > Cololabis saira. Next base: position 39,826,534 of record NC_084603.1, read on the forward strand.
ATCGCCAAGCACTCCTTCTCCACCGTCGAGTATCTTGTCTCCCTGTCCAACAGTTTCCGACTCAAGAACACCACCGGTCTGCTCTCTCCCTCCACCTCCTGCAGCAGCACCGCTCCCAGGCCGACTCCAGAAGCATCTGTCTGCAGGGTAAAAGGCTTGTTGAAATCCGGACTGTGGAGCACTGAGTAAGCACAGACGGCATCCTTGAGGTCTTGGAAGGCTCTGCCACACTCCTCTGTCCATCGCACTTTGTTGGGTGCTGCGGCTTTGGTCAGGTCATTCAATGCCATTGACCTGTCAGCAAAGTGAGGCACAAACTTCCTGTACCAACCGACCAGGCCCAAGAAACTTTTAACCTTCCTCTTCGTGGTGGGGACCGGGAAAGAATGGATGGCCTCAACCTTCCCCAGTTGTGGCTTGATCTTCCCAAACCCAATGATGTAACCAAGGTAAGCTACTTCCCTCTGTGCCACAGCACACTTGCGAGGGTTAATTGTCAGGCCAGCTGCTTGGATTCTCTGTAGGACTTGTTGTAGGTGGAACCTGTGCTTCTCCCAAGACTGGCTGAAAACCACCACGTCATCCAAATACGCTGCCGAAAAGTCACCAACATCCCTCAGCACGTGGTCCATCAGTCTTTGGAATGTGGCTGGCGCCCCCTGGAGCCCAAATGGCATGACCCTGAACTGATACATCCCAAAAGGCGTCCTGAAAGCGGTCAGTTCCCTAGCCTCTGGTGCCAAGGCTAGCTGCCAGTAGCCTTTGCTCAGGTCCAGCGTGGTGATGTACTGAGCTCTGCCCACTCTCTCCACCAGATCGTCAATTCGGGGCATGGGGTAGGGATCAAAATTAGAAACTGTATTCAGGTATCTGAAGTCAATGCAGAATCTAAGAGAACCATCTTTCTTTGGCACGAGCACAATAGGACTACACCACTCACTACAGGAAACCTCGATTATCCCCAGCTCCAACATCAGCTTGATCTCTTTTTGCAGAACAGGAATCAATCGCTCCGGGATCCTGTAGCTCTTCTGCCGCACTGGAACATTTTCCATCAGCCGTATGTTGTGCTGGACCAACGAGGTGAACCCTGGTGTCTCCTTAAAAAGTTCTGGGTTCAGTAGTGGCCTGACCTCTGCCTGCTGAGTAGGAGACAGATGCGACACATCAACCTCCAGGGGTTCTGCTGCAGTGGTGTTTGTCGGAAAAAATTTCTCATTTGTGTCCTCATCCTGAACAGCCCGCACAAACAATTGTTGGATCACAGGCTCCGGCCGACCCTGGAACTCTTTAAGCAGGTTAACATGATAGTTCTGGTACTTTTTCCGCTTTTCTGGCATATACAGTTCATAAGTGACCTTACCCACTTGTTTGGAGACTTCATATGGCCCATGCCATTTTGTCAGCAACTTGCTGTCACTGGTTGGCAACAGTAACAGCACCTTTTGGCCAGGCTTGAAGACCCTCTCTCTGGCCTTCCGATCATACCAGACCTTCTGGTTTTGCTGAGCCGACCTCATGTTCTCCTGTACCAGTGCTGTCATTTCCTCCAGTTTCTCCCTCATTTTGACCACATATGCCACCACATTGTCACTTTCTGGCTTTGGGCTCTCCCAATAGTCCTTCAGCAGGTCCAATGGCCCCCTCACTTGGCGGCCATACAAAAGTTCAAATGGGGAAAATCCTGTCGACGCTTGTGGAACTTCTCGGTAGGCGAACAACAGGTACGGCAGCCACTGGTCCCAATCAGCACCTGTGTGTGAGACAAACTTGCGCAGCATGTTTTTCAGTGTTTGGTTGTAGCGTTCCACCAGACCGTCCGTCTGGGGGTGGTAAGGGGTGGTCTTAATGCCCTTTACTCCTAACACTTGATACACCTGCCCCAATAGCTTTGACAGAAAGTTTGTCCCACAGTCTGTGAGGACCTCCTTAGGGATGCCTACCCTGGAAAAGAACTGTAAGAGACAGTTTGCTACCTGTCGGGCCTTGATGGTTTTAAGAGGAAAAGCTTCTGGGTAACGGGTTGCATAGTCACAAATCACCAATATATAGCGATGACCTGAGGAGCTTCTCTCTAAGGGTCCCACAATGTCCATGCCTATTCTCTCAAACGGAGTGTCTATGATTGGTAAAGACTGTAGTTGGGCACGTGCTACTCCTTTAGCTGAGGTGAGCTGGCATGTTTCACAAGAACTGCAGAACTGGGAGACTTGGCTATACATCCCCGGCCAAACAAACCGACCTCCAATTCTATTGAGGGTCTTTTGGAACGCCATGTGACCGGCCCATGGGATAGAATGACCAAGCTCCATGACTTTATTCCTGAACTGCTGTGGAAGTGCTAAAGTCTCAGTATTTCCCTTCCGCTGGTACAACAGTCCTTCTTTAAGCACATAGGTAGCCTCATCTAGCCAGCCTGAGTTACCCTGCTTGACCCCCTCAACCTCTGTCACCTTGTCGAACCACTGTTTCAGTGTGGAGTCCTCTTTTTGCAACATCTCCAGATCTGGGGAAAAGTCAAAATCTAGCATACCAGGGGGTTTGGTTGGGCCCTCTGTCTCTTTCCTAGGGGCACCAAGCAACTTTTCTCTCCTTTGTGCTTTCGGCTTTGATGGTTTTACCGGGCCTGCCTCCCAGTCTTCTCCCAAAAAAGGCAACTCCCTGAGGATTCCCTTTACACTCTGTGCTCTTGTCGTGACATTACAGGGTTTGACTGTTTCTGAGCCCTTGACCTCCTCTTCACACCTGTCAGGTCCACACTCTGCCTGTGACCTCTGAACCTCATCAGCCCTCATGTCCATCTCAACATCTGCCTGCTGCACCAGGTCATAGAGAGTGGGCACGTCGTTGCCTAGAACTACTGAATAAGGCAGTGTTGGCGTTAAAGCTACAGCCAGAAGAAATGTCTGGCCTCCTGCTGTCAGATAGACCTCAGCTGTGGGGTAAACATGTTCATCTCCATGAATGCATGCTATCCTCGACCTGTCCTCACTCCACTTTTCTCTGGGCACCAAACTAGACACAACCACTGTCTGGTAGCATGCTGTATCCAGCAAGGCTATCTCCCGCTGCCCATTTATCAGGACTGGTGCTGTTCTGCCTGCCTTACTCACAGTTTCTACTCTGGCTGGCCTTGGAACTGAACCCAGGAGAGCTGGCTTAGTGCGATTCATCGTTGGGCAAAATTGTTTGGTGTGGCCTAACCCGTTACAGTGGTAGCACCTGACTTCCCGTTTGACTGATCCTGGTGTTGGCTTTTTAACAGGGCTTAGGGCTTGGGGAGCAAACTGCTGATTACTAGAGAAACCCCTACTCTGTGGCTGACCAGACCCCTGTTCACCCCCATAGGACTTACTTGGATAGGTCTGGTGGTTCTCCCAGCCGAACGTGGCACTCCGGCTCCCTCTTCTGGCCGACATGAAGACCTCTGCAAGGCGAGCTGCATCCTCTGCTGTCTTGGCGTCATGTTCTTTAAGCCATATCTCCAGCTCTGGATGGACCATCCTCAGGAACTGTTCCAGGATAATAGTCTCTGCAATTTCCTTTACAGTTGATATTTCTGGCTTCACCCATTTGGAGAACAAATCTTTCAGCCGAACATACAGTTCTCGTGGAGTTTCACCTGGATCAATCTTCAGGGAACGGAATCGTCTTCGGTAGGTATCTGGAGTAATCTCGTATTTTGTCAGTATTGCCCCTTTAACTTTGTCATAGTTTTCAGAGTCTTTAATGTCCATAAGAACATAGGCACTACGAGCTTTTCCAGTGAGTAGGGGAATAAGGCGCATGGCCCATCCCCCTTTGGGCCAGCGGCAAACATAGGCCATTCTTTCAAATGTAGTCAGAAATTGTTCGATGTCATCCTCTGCTGACAAAGGAAGCAGTTTAGGCTCCCTGTGGGCTAGGGACTCCCTCACTGGCCTGAAACTCTGGCTGGTCATCTCACCTAGAACTTCACCATCATCTTCATCGTCATTATCACCATCATCATCGTCATCGTCGACTTGCTTCTCATGCTCATGTCCATTTTCTTCTCTCATGAGGTTTACTTGCTGCTGTATTTGTGAAAATTGATGTTGCATGGCCTTCCATCGCTGTTCTTGCCGAGCAGACTCTTTTTCCATCTTTCGTTCTTTTACAGTCTGAGATCGAACAAGGTTTTTCAACAGACCTGTCAGCTCTTCCAGCTTCTCTTCTGCTGTAGCCTCTGCCCCAGGACCTGGATCAGCTGATGTGCACGCTCCGTCATCTGGATCCTGCTGTTCATCTGTCTTTCCTTTCCTTGTCAACATGCTTATTTTCTTTCTTTTTGGTGTGGGCCCCAACTCCTGACACCACTTGTGAGAGGCGACCCGTGAGCGGCTGGATGATGTTGAACAAAGTTGACGAGATGGTCAGGTTTCCCCAGATTCACATTTTTTTTATTCACTCCAATGATGACAGTAACAGACAAGTAGCTTAGTACCATAGGTTCGATCAGTCAACCAGTCAGATGTAAAATGGTGCCTTTTATACTGTGCTCCCAATCACCTACACTAGACTCTTCCACTACAGAGGTAAACTTAAAATATTGTCCAATGGCTACTTTACCAAGTGACACTTTCCCCTTTACCTTTAGCTTCTAAGCTCCACTACTTCTCTGTTACTGATTTACTTCAGCCAATACCTATAAAATATATTTACAATAAATAAGAAAAAACATTAACACTTTAAGAATTCCCCCCCTTTCCTATCCGGCCACTTGGTCTCTCCCGGAACCTTTATCACCGTGCCCATGCACCCGGGGGAATCTTTTGGACGCGCACCCTGGAGCAGACACAGGACCAGACAGGTAAGTGTTAACACAAACAACTTCGTACACACACAGCATTCCCACTTATCCCACACGATATTGCACCACACATTCATCAATACTCTGCACACGCTTCAGACTTATACTTGCAATTACACAGTCTTCTGTTGAAGCTCAACTTTGCTCTACTCTCTTGCAGGCGGAGCCGAGTGCCGAGTGCCGCCCCTGGCCGAAGGCATGCAATCACCTAATAAATAACTTCAATAAAATATACAATAAATAGAGCAAGTTCAATATCTGTATCTTCAATTAATTATCTTCAATAAACTGTGCAAATACGCAATGTGCAAATTGTACTGTGCAAGCCTTGGTAAATAAAGTGCTATCGTGACTAAAGTGCAAAGTGCCGTTATTCATGTACATTATTATTGTGCCACAGAAAATAACCCACATGTGCAAAATGTACAAGTAACGAAATGCGCTTCGTTACAGTATATATATATATATATATATGTGTATGTATATATATATATATATATATATATATATATATATATATATATATATATATATATATATATATATATATATATATATATATATATATATATATACATATATGTGTATATATATATGTATATATATGTATATATATATATAATATGATCGAGAAAACTCCATTAACAGGTGATAATCTACTTTTGACAATAACTATTTAGTCTACAACTCTACATAAATGATTCCCCTGACGTGAGTCATGTGACTAATGTCAACTTTAGAGCGGAAAAACGAGCTAGCTTACTTTTTAAGAAAATTTGTTGCGAAATTGACTTGGCTATTTCCTATTTAACACTAGTTAGACCTGATGGATAAATTAGTGACAACAACGAAGCCTAAAGCTGGAGATTGTAACGTTACAGCTCGGCCTAACGTTACTCCTTCCACGTCTGACGAGGACAAAGTTTCATCAACCATAAACACATGTAGCTAATAACCCAGTCAGGAATTGGTTAATAAGGTGATATAAGCAGAATAAAACGCATTCAAAAGTTATTAGAAGCCAGGCTTAAAATGTGACACATAAAAAAAAGAGGGAAAGAATAAGAATTACAAGCGGGGGTCCCTGCTCTGTTTTTCTCTCACCCAAGGATCCCTGGGCTAAAAAAGGTTGAAGACCCCTGGCCTACACCAAACAACATCGCTGGTCTCACCATGGTTTTCACCACCTTTCCTTTCATTTTAACTGAAACTCTTTTATCACACATCACACCTGACACTTTTCTCACTTTTTTTTCCACTTTTCTGACATTTTTTTTGATAAAATACATTTAGAACTATTAAAAAAAAAAACGGATAAGTTTCCCTTTTTACAGCTGTACGTACAATCAGGCCTCTGAAACTGAGCCGTGATATACAGGACTGTCTCAGAAAATTAGAATATTGTGATAAAGTTCTTTATTTTCTGTAATGCAATTACAAAAACAAAAATGTCATACATTCTGGATTCATTACAAATCAACTGAAATATTGCAAGCCTTTTATTATTTTAATATTGATGATTATGGCTTACAGTTTAAGATTAAGATTCCCAGAATATTCTAATTTTTTTAGATAGGATATTTGAGTTTTCTTAAGCTGTAAACCATGATCAGCAATATTAAAATAATAAAAGGCTTGCAATATTTCAGTTGATTTGTAATGAATCCAGAATGTATGACATTTTTGCATTACAGAAAATAAAGGACTTTATCACAATATTCTAATTTTCCGAGGCAGTCCTGTATTATGCCATTTTTATATTCTGAAATGTTCTGGCGCCGATATTTGGAAAGATTTGAAGTGTGGAAATGATTTACAAAGGACAGCACTGATAGCGTGTTGATTTGTTGAAAGCATGTGTGCGTGAACAGCAGGGGGGGGCGTTGGTGAGCCGTTAGCTCGGCCCAGCAGCCTCCAGAACCAGAACCGCTGCTTTACAGGGACAGTCCTTCCCTTTGATTCCTGCTCTTTGTCGTTCAGAAATAACTACAGCATTTGGACGCTACGCTGGGTGTAGAGCTACAGTAGACGGTGCTCTCATTGACAATGACCTGGTGCTTGTGTCCACACGTTACTGTTTACAGTTTTCTCACCTTGTCCATCCACCATCATGCGCAATGTACCCAACAGTTTAAACTGAACCGGCGGCATGTCGGTGCGCAGCAGAGTCTTTATCCTCTCCGTCACCCCGTCCTCCAGCATCCGCACTTTGTTGGTTGCTGGAAGACACAAAATATACATATACAACATGTCTTTCAGGTGTTTTAGTGAGAGCAACATCCTGCAGTTCTGCCTGTGCTCACGAGCTGATGCTCCATCTGTGTGTTTGTCTACCTGTGTAAGTCTGAGTGGTCTCCTCTGGTTGCAGGATTGAGTAAAGGTGTGTAAAGAGGCTTGGCTGCAGAAATTATGATCCATTACAACCCCCCCCCCCAAAAAATTATCACCTTCATCTATTGGCTCTTTTCCACTAGCACCTACTCAGTCCGACTTGACTCGGTTTGGTTCTTTTCCACTAGGGGTCTAACGTGCAGAGTAGATACTTTTCTGTAATTAATCTGCCGAGGTTCTAAGCTGCTGAGTCGGCTGTATCCGACATCATCACACTACAGGACACCGATTGCCTGTAGAAATTGTAGGCCTCTGTGAAATTGTGGACCATCACTTCCTGGAAATCCCTCTACGGAAGAGTATTTGGGCCATGAGAAAAAAATATTTGAGAGGAGGAAGATTTTTTTTTTATTGTGCACGAGAAAAAAGTTGAAACGTCGAGAATAAGGTTGAAATTTCGAGAATAAGGTTGAAATACAATTTGGTGAATAAAGTGGAATTGTCTCCTCTGACCCATCAAATCCAGTTAGAGCGACTGACAGCTCTGCAGCAGCAGCCGTAACTAATTTACTAACTTACATCCTTGGAGTGGAACGTTGAGGATACGTTTCTGAAGTTATGCAACGGCATATGTGTTATGTGTTTCAAATCATCAATCAAAACTTTATTCACGAAATTTTGACTTTTTTCTCGTATGAAGTACAATAAAATCTTCCTCCTCTAAAATATTATTTTTATTTTTCTCCTGCCTAGCCCTAATACTCTTCCGTATCCCAGACGTGGCCAGCTCCACTTAAAAAAGGCTTGTTTTGTGACAATTCATTGCAGATCCCCGTCTTTTTCAAGTGAGAGCACTGACAGAGCGGCTGCAGAGAGAGAAACTAACCTGCCATAGCAAAGGTGCTGGACATCCATTCCATTATTCTTTGAAGGACTACGAGTTCAGGTTTATTTAAACTAATAGGTATTATTCTGCTGATATGAAGTAATACCTGTTTTTAGTAATAGTAAAAAATTATATAATTATATATAAACTATATATATAAATTAAAATGTGCTTAAATTCAGAGATTTAGTGGACCGTAAAACAGTTCAATTTATGTTTAAAATCAACAATAAAACCCTTTCTGACAGGATTCAGAAGCTCTTCCAAAGCAAGGTTAGCCAATATGAACTAAGAGGAACATTATATATATATATATATATATATATATATATATATATATATATATATATATATATATATATATATATATATATATATATATATATATATATATATATATATATATATACATATATATATATATACATATATGTGGAAATTGAAAGGACCAATAAACTAAACTACAAGTCTCTGCAGCCTGATGTCTGTACAGGAGGATCGGTCACACCTGCGGTGAAGAGTTTCCACTTCCTCTCTCCCAGTGCTAGTTCAGCGTTTCTTCATTGTGCATCTCACCTGTATTTTGAAGCACCTGTTAAACCTCTGTCTGACCGGATTGCACGTGGTAATCTGACTTAGCTATGTTTGGACTAAATACCTGTGAATCATCCCCCACCAGTAAAACACTCCTGCTGCCTGTTGTGTTGACGTTACCTCTGTTACAAAACTGTTACAAAACTGTTACTAAACTGTCCTGGTGGGAAATGTTGGACCCCCGATGTGTCCAGAACTGGCAAGTTGCTTTAGATGAAAGTTTTGATAAGTGAATGAGATGTAATTTTAACAATAAAGTAATGTATAAAGGTAATATTTTGAGAAAAGTTTGTCCTTTTGTTCTTCCTTCCTCTCATTTAACTCTCTATTATAGCTTAATCTTCCCTCATCTTAATTACTGAAACATTGTTTGGGCTTCGACACATTCAACATATATTAATACATTATTGATAATTCAAAAAAGGTTTCTCAGAATGATATCACACGCAAACAGATATGAGCCATCTGCTCCCCTTTTCATTAAATATTCATTATTATCCATCAATTAAATTAACATTTTTCAAACATTATTTATGTTAAAGTTTAAAAATTATATACAAGATCTTCCTTCTTCTTTTCATAATTTCTTTTGTGTTAATTCCGATATTCATTCTTATGCCACAAGGCACAAAGATGATTTTAATTAACCGTTTTGTAGAACATGGAAACATCAATCTTTCATCACTTGTGGAATTCACTCAATAAATCTCTTAAATCATCACCATCCTCCAACTTTCTTATTGTTTCATCTTTGTAGTGTTTATTATTTAATCTGAGTTACATTTTCTTTTGTGTTTTTTGTGTTCTTACTCCCCCTTGTGTAGCTTTTGTTGTGTTTTTTATTCATATATGGAAAGGATTCTATATAAGCCACCAGGCTTCTTCCTTTCCTAGCATATTATTTCAATGTTTTTACATTTATTGTTCGATTTGTCTTATATTGCTAAATAAATAAACTAAACTAAAAACTAAAATGTCTCCCAGATTTATATCGTAGGTCACTAGTTAGTTTGTTGTTAGTTTTGGGGTTTTTTGGCTTGTTTTTCTCCTGTGAATTACCATTGTGTGCTGAACCGTTGTGTTGTTCTTGATGTGAAACTACTGCATCATGCACCGATGTGCTCACCGTGGTGATCTTGAATGGACTGGTCGTTTGAGGTGCATTGTGAGTGTTTGGTGTGAACGGTACCTGGTATGGCCAGGTTCCTGAGCGCGCTCAGTCCGGCGTGTTGAACGGACACGTCTCCTTCGTCCACGTGGTGCTCCAGCAAGGTGAGGATGTGAGGAACCACGCCGAGCTCCAGCATCTTCACACAGTTACTGTCTGGTGGAGACACAGCAGCAGCTTTGCTTAGTGAATCACAGCGCTGCAACCAGAGGCTTACCGGTGCAGAAAAATATGCTCCTTTACTCCAGGATTGACAGGAAAGCTGAAGACACCTATCCCGTTTTAGAGCTGTATGTACCGACACTGGTGTGAACGATCCATGCAGGTTAGCTGTGAGCTCAGTACAGGAATAAACCTCAAACTAATCCTTCTGATTCAGTCAAATGTTATTCAGAAATGTTATTCCCAATTTGGCCTAATAATATCATATGTAATACAAACCATGGCAAAATGTAGAAAAATATATGGGTTTTCAAAATGGCACAAACAATCCCCCATCTGGCATAACGCCAACTTATTGACGGGTTGCAAACTATTTATCTCTCAATCCTGGGCTGAACGTGGCATTTTGACATTGGGGGATATTTCAGGTCAAAACGCAATTTTGGACTTTCCCAACCTAATGTCCCACTTTGGTATCTCAAGAAGCTCACAGTTCCTCTGTTTTAGAGTAAGGTCAGCCCTTAATTCACTCAAGATTCCATGGGGGGCTGATTTGAGGACTCACCCCTTAGTATCACTGATAGAAAACAGTCTCTTATATTTATAACGATCGCCTATCATACGTTCCTACAGGATCACCTGAGCGCAGATCTTGAGAGGCAGATATACACGGAGGAACTGAGTCAATTAATTGGGATACGGTGTGGGAAAATGTCTTTCGATCATCTAAAAACCCAAATCACCAATTAATCCATTACAAGATTTGTCACAGGATTACTTAACACCACGTAAAAGACATATGATGGGTCTGGCTACCAATCCTGACTGTATGTTCTGTGATCAAGGTGTTATGGGTACATTAATGCATGTCTTGTGGGAATGTCCAGGTGTGCAAAGGATCTGGGTTCAAGTAGTGGATAAGGTGTCTGATCTGATAGCGAGAAAACTCTGGCTAGCTGGCAGGACCGCGGCGAAGAAAATTATAGTTTTAAGGTGGATTCCACCGCACCAGTTATCAATCACCCACTGGCTACGAGCCCTATTGGAGATAATCTATCTGGAGTGGTCGTCAGCTCGCATAAATAACTCCAAGCAACAAATGTTGGAGATGTGGAAAAAAGCTGCAGAGGATGTTAAAACATTGTTACTCTGACATTTGATACTGTATATTCTCTATAATGCGGTTTGTAATTCCTGTATTCTGTGTCATCCTAGTCGATTTTCCTGACTTTTCCTGAGTGATGTTGTGTTATATGCACAACTGTGTGTCCAGTAAAGGGAGGGAGGCGGGGGGGAGGGGGGTGGGGGTGTTCTGTGCGACTTAAAGGAGCTGTATGTAAGAGCAATAATAAAACGAATCATAAAATGACCCCGATATGTCAACAGACATTTAAAAATCATGTTAATTTCAAATACTTATGTCACTGACAACAGCACTCAAGCCAGGATATTCCAGTTTAAAAAGAGGAGTTGCAGCCCTCAACTGATGTTTATGTTGAAGCTCCACCCTCCACCTATCTCCCAATCACCAAGTCAGTATTGTTTCTGAAGCTCCACCCTCCACCTATCTCCCAATCACCAAGTCAGTATTGTTTCTGAAGCTCCACCCTCCACCTATCTCCCAATCACCAAGTCAGTATTGTTTCTGAAGCTCCACCCTCCACCTATCTCCCAATCACCAAGTCAGTATTGTTTCTGAAGCTCCACCCTCCACCTATCTCCCAATCACCAAGTCAGTATTGTTTCTGAAGCTCCACCCTCCACCTATCTCCCAATCACCAAGTCAGTATTGTTTCTGAAGCTCCACCCTCCACCTATCTCCCAATCACCAAGTCAGTATTGTTTCGGCATCCGGGTTGCCAGCTCGGCTCTAATTATGGCAGCCATGGCAGCCTACGTTCCTGCTGCATTCTGCAGCCAACCTGGCAACCTCTGGTCGGGGGGAGGAGGGGGAGGGTACACGCATCTCAACAATATTTTGAAAGTGACTGCAGTACCAGTTTTGGACATTTCTTACAGACAGCTCCTTTAAAGGAGCTTGAGGCTCCTTTTAAGAAATGAGACTCTCTAGCGCCACCCTTCACCACGACGGCCGCCGGGGGTACTGCAGCCAACAGTGAAGCCGGCACGAGAGAACGGGGAGAACGTGCATGCAGCGTCATGTGACGTCACATCCACAGGACAGCGCGGGAAATTCCGGCCCACAATTGCAGCACATTTTGCAGCAACAGCCTGTTCAAGGCAACAGAGAGATACACTAGAGGGATCATTCTTTTTGGTTTGGAACGCTTCATCTGACATTATTACTAGAAAACTTAAAACGTATACGAATTTTTTTCATAAATCCTGCCACAATCCTGCCTCCTGCTCCTTTAAAGACTTAAGAAATAAGGTATCCAGGGACCTAAAACAGAATGTTTCCTCAGCTCAAGACAAGGATGAAAGAAAAAGCTTAAGTATCTTTCTCCAGTAACGTAAATGTTTTGTTGTAATATGCGTCCCTCCAGAAAAATAACTTACCGTTTCTTGCAAAGTTGGCGATGGCGAGAGCTCCGGACAGCTGCAGCTGGGTGTTGGAGCTCTGCAGCCAGGACAGGATATCCTGATACACCGTCCCTGATCCCTCACCGAAACACTTCTGCATCGACTCATCTTAAACACACACAACACAAGATAAAGACAGAAACTAAGAAAAGACACCATATGTTGTACAGTAAGCAGCAATGACACATAGGGCCTGATTTACTAAAGGTTTGCGTGCGTAAAAACGTGTGCAAACTTGACATCACCCGCAAACCAATGTGCAAGCTGATCTACTAACAGCGTGCAAAGAGGACTGCGCCTCTCAAATGAGCAAAATAGCACACGCTATTCATTTAGTACTTTTGCCCTGATGAATAATCAATATGGGGCGTACCCGCCAGAAATCGCTAAATACTGGGAGGGGAAAATGCAAATATCTCCATTTACAACACGCAATGAGATTTACCAAGCCTGAAAGTTTTTGCGGGGATTGTGATTGCGTCTGTATTTAATACGTTCGAAAGGAAGGTGCTAATCTGCCCAGCATTACGCAGGGATGCTTGTTGGTGCCTGATTTGAGGACTGGGGTGGGGATGGCTCAATTTATTGTGAGGATTCTCCACATGCAAAAGAAGAAATATTTTATTTGAATGTTAAATCGAGTATTATTCAGCAAAAGGTTGCCACAGGAGGCACCTTCATTTTTTTATTTGTGATGATAAATAAATCACGTGTTTTCATGGAGAAAAAAGTGTTTCTTATTATGCGCCTATACTTGTTCTGCAGTCTTCATACCCCGGTGTTGTGCCGTATTCAGCACCCCTGCCGTGAAAAGCACCTCCTCGTCTGACAAAAATGATATTCTAATTCCGTGTCACGTTCTGTTTAGCGTCCGGTTTTGTGTTAATGATTCATGTTTAAATGCTCATGGATTCCACAATAGTCATACTTTCCCACAATCACAGTCACAGATAACAAAAATCGGGTAAATGGTTATTGATGTCATTAATTAATAGCCTGCTTACTGTGTTGTCTTCCATAATATTTGTAAATATATATAATATAAACTCCTAAGTATGTGTTTGGGTGAGTGTGTATATATAAATATATTGAAGTGTCAGTGTGGTGTTTTTTTTCTTGGTCTACTTATCATTGAATATACGAGGGGGTGCTTTTCACGGCAGGGGTGCTGAATACAACAATTTGCCTCTTCCACTAATATCTCTAACTCCAACTTGTCAAATTTCATTTTGCGCTCGCAAACCGTAAGACGCGCAACACCTCATTTAAATACTGCAGTTTGCACCTGTTATCAATTGCGCACGCAATCTTAGTTGATCACCCGCAAAACACACAACAACAGCACGTGCAAACTTTTTCAGTGCACACGCAATTTAGTACTCTTTATTTAGGATCTTAGTAAATCGGGCCCATAGTCTTAATGTTTCTTATTTTCATTTCCAGCCTCTGCCCTCTTTTTCCCTTCTAAGGTCTTTGTCTTTTACAGAAGAGTATTAGGGCCAGGCAGGAGAAAAAAGTCGAAATGTCGAGAAAAAAGTCGAAATGTCGAGATTAATGTTGAAGTACAATTTAGAGAAAAAAATCAAAATGTATTTCAACTTTATTCTCGAAATTTCGACTTTATTCACGGAATTTTGACTTTATTCACGAAATTGTACAGGACTGTCTCAGAAAATTAGAATATTGTGATAAAGTTCTTTATTTTCTGCAATGCAATTAAAAAAACAAAAATGTCATGCATTCTGGATTCATTACAAATCAACTGAAATATTGCAAGCCTTTTATTATTTTAATATTGCTGATTATGGTTTACAGTTTAAGATTAAGATTCCCAGAATATTCAAATTTTTTGAGATAGGATATTTGAGTTTTCTTAAACTGTAACCCGTTATCAGTAATATTAAAATAATAAAAGGCTTGCAATATTTCAGTTGATTTGTAATGAATCCAGAATGTATGACATTTTTGTTTTTTTAATTGCATTACAGAAAATCACAATATTCTAATTTTCTGAGACAGTCCTGTAGATGACAGATGATCATTAGTTGACGTGTTCCAGGTTCGTAGACGTACTGTTGCTGTGATGTGATTTAGGAAAAGTTGAGACAACTGTCAGCCAGCATGAACTGGACAACCTGCATCATTATCAAAGTATTAAAGAAATGTTTGGTAAGTGTGGTGACAGAAGTAGATCAATGTATAGGGCCAATATCCCACATGACTGACCTCCTAAGAGCAGAGACACTATAAGGCTGGAGGCGATCTTCATGCTGCAGAAGTCGTGCGGGTCAGAACCTCCCTGCAGGAGGCGGATCATCGCTGAGAGAGACTCTGGCACTCCCGAATCAGCAAACTGCAGCTTCAGCGTATCTGGCAGCACAACGGGTAAGCTGAACACAAGCTGGCTTCTTTAATCAGAACCAACTGATTACATGAACAGTGTTTGTTTTGATCCCATCGTGCATCTGCAATAGGATCAAAACAAAAGACAAAAGCAAAAGGTTTCTTTTTATCAAGCACGTAGTGAAATATACACAGTACTCGAGTTGAGGGGAGATGAGGGGGGATGGATGGCATCCCCCCCTGAAATAAAAATGGTCCAAATCATCCCCCCCTGAAATAAAAACGGTCCAAATCATCCCCCCCTGAATTAAAAACGGTCCAAATCATCCCCCCTGAAATAAAAACGGTCCAAATCATCCCCCCTGTAAAACTGCCATCCCCCCTTTCCATCCCTTATGTCATTTCATCAATGAATGTGTTTTTTTCTACTTATTTTAAGTGAAAATCTACTTGAAACAGGTGAAAATTGTTGTTTTTTCCAATGATGAGTCTTGTTTTAAGTGTAATGAGATGTTTTTTACTAAAATGAGACATTTTAACTAGAAATAAGACAAATATTCTTGTTAAGATTGTGAGTTTTTGCAGTGATCCATTTTACTTATCCTGTGAAGGACAGAGTCATATTGATAAGTTCAGAAAAGTGTTTTTTATTGTTGTGTTTTGATGTATTTGATGTAAGCCCAGTGGATATTTCAAGCTTACAGAAGGCTGCATTTAACTGCTGCTATGTCATTCCTGCAGTATTTCTGCAGCTGTTTTGGTCACTGCTATTATTTGTAATATATTATATTATTTGTAATCAGCACAAATGATCTGTCCCCATATGATAAAATCCACCACCCCCCCTGATTGTTTTTTACAACTCGAGTACTGAATATACAGTACGTAACAGTACTGAGCTAGGTACTTGTAGCCGCCTAGTATGAGTGATTGATTCAGAATCAATAAGACTGATTCAGATGTGATTACCTGCATGTGGGGAGTCAGTTTTAGAGGCGAGGTGTTGGTCAAACCCTAAAAATGTGTGATTTATAGCGACAGCAGTGGGAGGCGTCAGATGCAGCCCAGACCCAAGCAAGTTGATGAAAGAGTACCACATCATCTACAAGAGGTAAGGGTGTGTGAATCCAGCTTATTACTGTCCCTCCATATTCCATTAGTGTAGGGAATGAATGGCCAGTGGTAATGGACCCAATCTTTAAAATATTCAATCAATCATTGAGAATTGAATAATAAATTATGGTGTGAATAATGCTGCATTCAGAGACGTATAAATAAGGAAACACATATACTTCCTAACCCTTGTGCTGTCTTTGGGTCAATGGAGGGTGAAGGGAGAAAAGAAGGAATGAAGGGAGGGAGAAAAGATGGAAGGAAGTAAGGAAGGGAGAAAAGAAGGAATGAAGGGAGGGAGAAAAGATGGAAGGGAGTAAGGAAGGGAGAAAAGATGGAAGGAAGAGAGAAAGGAGAAAAGAAGGAAGGAAGGAAGTAGGAAAGGGAGTAAGGAAGGGAGAAAAGATGGAAGGAAGGAAAGAAGGGAGAAAAGATGGAAGGAAGAGAGAAAGGAGAAAAGAAGGAAGGAAGGAAGTAGGAAAGGGAGTAAGGAAGGGAGAAAAGATGGAAGGAAAGGAGAAAGGAAGGAAAGAATGGAGAAAAGGAAAGAAAGAAGGGAGGGAAGAAGGAAGGAATGGAGAAAATAAGGAAAGAAGGAAGGAAAAGCAAAGAAGGTAATAAAGGAACGAATGACCAAAGGGAGGTAGGAAGAAAAAGGAGTAAAGGAGGAAAAGAGGAAAGGAAGAAGGAAGGAGAGAGCATGGCAGGAGGAAAGAAGGACAGAAGAATTGGGTCATTTTGACCCAAAGCACAAGGGCTAACTGAAAGCAGATCTTTTTTTCTTTCTTTTTACCACACCTCTGTCCTGCAGTTCTCCATGTCTTACCACTCTCACTCAGGGAACCCAGTATTTCCAAGATGACGTGTCGGCGTTCGGCATCGGGAGCCCGTTTGAGCTGAAAGATGAGCACGTCTGCCACGTCCAGGCCCGACAGGGCCTCTCTCGCACAGTCTGCAAACAAAAGGTCCAATAAGGCCGTAGTGGAGGCAACCAACTATGACAACAGAGTGATCGGTTGAAATATATGTCTCCTTCTAAAGCCTGATTTAAGGTTAAACCAACGCAGAGCCTACGCCGTTGCCGTGACGCCGTCGTGAACCTTCGGACTTCCCCGTCACTCCATTTCTCCGCGGTGCAGTACCCCCCAGAGCACTAGGGGGTTGCGTTCTTTTCAGCAGAAAAGAAAAGGCGATTCATGCTCTAAAACCCTCCAATGTGGCTGAATTACAACAATTTTATTGTTATCGTCGTCTCTAGTTGATTCTTTGTTTAGCTTCCGGCTTTGCCATTGTTCACAGTGAACAATGGCGATTGAGAGAGAACCGGAACCGGATTTAACCGTGTTTTCTAGTATTTAACGTAAATTTGAGTATTTAACCATGTTGTTTGCTGTCGCCATGACGACGGAGGTGGCCTAAGTGATGTGAAATTATTATTTTTAGCAAAAATCACAAGCGTTTCCTACTTCTAACCAATCATAAGTGGTGCAATAACCTAACCAGACCTTAACCAGAGCGTCATTTTTAATTTCTTTTGAACCAGGAAGTGGAGACAGGCGATATCTAAATTCATTGTTTTAACCATTCTCCCATTCCGTAAACCACAGGGAATTCCCTGGGCGTCCCTTCTACGTCATAGAGTGACGAGCGTAGATCCTGATCACGTGACGAGTGCCTCGATCGCGGATGTGATGTAATTGATTACTGTTATGCACGTGGAAGTAAACTGTTAAATATATTGTGCTTTTGAACGGTAGGATATTTGAGTTTTCTTAAAGGAGCATGAGGCTCCTTTTAAGAAATGAGACTCTCTAGCGCCACCCTTCACCACGACGGCCGTCGGGGGTACTGCAGCCAACAGTGAAGCCGGCACGGGACAACGGGGAGAACGTGCATGCAGCGTCATGTGACGTCACATCCTCAGGACAGCACGGGAAATTTGGGTCATCATTGCAGCACATTTTGCAGCACACAGCCTGTTCAAGGCAACGGAGAGATACACTAGAGGGCTCATTCTTTCGGGTTTGGAACGCTTCATCTGACATTATTACTAGAAAACTTAAAACGTATATGAATTTTTTTCATAAATCCTGCCTCAATCCTGCCTCAAGCTCCTTTAAAATAAACCGTACACAGGTACATTTACAACTTATGTTGAATCACTGTGAATACATCAGTCAGTTACATGACGTTAAATAAACTATCCTAAATAAACAAACATATTTACAATTCCTTAACATACATCATCTCTATAAAATATAGTTACTATTTCAGATGCACTACATAATAGATATATTCAATTGATATATGTTTTTTAAAACGTTTTCATACGTTAGGGTTAACCAAACCAATGTGACTACAAATATGGCGCTGATTAGCATAAAGCTGTATAGCATGACTCTAGGGAAATGTAGTTCTTAGCAAATATAATTTTTTTTCCACAGAAATGGAGGTTGTTAATACTAAAATAAGAGTGCACATACTAGTTTAAGGGCATGATACACACATTTGTGTAAATATATTTTAAATATATAATTGTTAAATGTTTGAAAATTAATTAGGGTAAAACCATGTTTTACCCTTATATTATAGCGCCACCTAGTGATGACTACTCTGGCATAATACAACCACAGAATAATCACCCATGTCAGCCAGGTTACACAGGGCCAGCAGGCAGACGTTGACCAGCGGGTCGTTTTCTGGATACGTCCTCATAATGGACACGAGTCTGGAGATGACTCCACTCTGGACCAGCTTGTCCTGTTGGTGTGCTGGAGGGAACAGGGAAGACCGGAGAAACCAAAGCTGTGACTGTCTGAGCCCAGAGAACACAGACTACGTTGGGAGTCGGTAAACGTTGCTGACAGAACAACTCACAGTTGTCAAAGCAGATCCTTCCGATGGCCCTGCCAGTGTTCAGCAGCATCTCCTCGTTGTTGCTGTTCAGATGGGGAACCAGAGCTTTCACTAGGCCCGCCTCGATGCACGGCTCTCTCACTGCAGCTGCAGGACATGCACATGGACAACGTGTTACTTAGGGATGGGAATTGATAAGATTTTTCCAATTCCGATTCTATTTTCGATTCTGTTTAACGATCTTATTCTTTATCGATTCTCATTTGGAAAAAAGGAGAACAAACAGGTCGATTAGCATCAACTTTGTTTTATATCTTTGTACAAAAAAATACAAGTGAGGTCAACAGTGAGGTCTTAAGAGGCCGGGGGGTCCCCAGAAAAAAATAAATATAAAATAATAATAATAAAATAAATATTCTTCTCTAATAGCAATTAAAATTCTCCTTTTTAAAAGGATATCTGAGCTGAGCACTCAGAAATAAAACCATGTCTGCCAGTGATAAATTCAATCAACTCAAGTGCAATGGAATTGTGCATTGTGCAATTCTGCAACCATCAACTATGAACAATTAACTATTCTTTAGCAGAAAAATAAGCATATCTGCTTTTTCAGGAAGGATACGCGCTCTTTCTGGACTTATGGTGTCTCCAGCTGTGGAGAACAACAAGTCGCCCTGTTGTCAGCCTTTTTGGTAAAATATAACCAAACCTTCGAGCGTTTATGCCGCTTTGTCCCCATGTTTTCCTGCTGGGTGGGAATGTGACGTCATTCGCGCCCACTGCAATTGATAAGGGAATCATTTGCAAAAACGGCAAACGATTCCAAGGAATTGAAACACTGGGAACCGGTTCTCAACAAGAACTGGCTTTCGATTCCCATCCCTAGTGTTACTTCATGTACTCTGATACTGATGTTCTGTTTGGACGGACGTTTGAGAATGAAAACCAGAAGTAACCTGGTGAACCAATTTGATTCTCAGGAGGCAAATCAAAACATCTTCTTGGGTTCGTCTATGACTGTTTGGAAGTAGACGTGTAAGTGACGAGTCATTGCTGCACAAGAGAGTGGCAGATCAAGTAGAATCAGTTAGATGTGAGTGCTGCTGAGAGCAGGAGCAGAGGCATGTTTGCAGCATTTCTGTCAGCAAGAATGTGAAAATAAAACCGACAGGCCGAGTCTCCTGACACTCGGAGACACACTGGAGCGTGGTCAGAGAGCTCATTACACGTTGGTGCACATCCATATCTCTTCCTGTCAGGATCCTGCCCTACGGCAGCCGTCTGTGTGCATGTTTGTGGGCATGTTTGTGTGGCCCTGCTCTGCTCTAACTTTGCTCCTCTCTGGCTTTATTTCCAATTGCAAGATCGTACACAGACCTGCCCATTCACCTATTTTCTTACCTGGCACACTTTAGTTGGTGATTAAATTTTAACCACTTTTAGTCAAACCTGAATTATGTAAATGTACCACAAAAAGTAAAGAAATTAGTATTTAGTACAATACAGGACTGTCTCAGAAAATTAGAATATTGTGATTTTCTGTAATGCAATTAAAAAAACAAAAATGTCATACATTCTGGATTCATTACAAATCAACTGAAATATTGCAAGCCTTTTATTATTTTAATATTGCTGATCATGGCTTACAGCTTAAGAAAACTCAAATATCCTATCTCAAAAAATTTGAATATTCTGGGAATCTTAATATTAAACTGTAAGCCATAATCAGCAATATTAAAATAATAAAAGGCTTGCAATATTTCAGTTGATTTGAATCCAGAATGTATGACATTTTTGTTTTTTTAATTGCATTACAGAAAATAAAGAACTTTATCACAATATTCTAATTTTCTGAGACAGTCCTGTATTTCTTTGTTGTAACCATGCTTCTTGGCAGTGAATCTGTTCATTTCCCTTTTAAATGCTAACACATTTGTGAGGAACATGCATTTCTGGGATGAGCAGCAGAGCTGAGGATGTGGGTTGTGCACATGAAAAATCATTTCCATATGTGTGCAGACAAGGTAAAAAAAAAAAAAAAAAAAAAAAGAAAAATCATTTCCATTTCCACCTAAACAAATCACGACACCAGGTTTGCAGCAACATAAAAATGATTTGTCTGTGAGTGACGGTCACCGAGCTGGCGGCTGAAGATTAGAGAAAACAACTTCCCTTTCTGGAGCCCAACACTAACTTCAATCTTACCTTTAATGTTTCACCATTATAAATCATGTGCCTGTGAAAAACTCCCGCAGTCCCCCACCATGTTAAATCAAAATCTGCTTTGATAGCGCGACGTCTCTGTGAACATTCGTCGTGCACAGAAGTGTTCCTGAGCAGGGATCTCAGAGACATGCAGTCATTTCACTGTTGGGGTTGGATAATGCATGAAGTGATGTGGGTTTGTGAACTGTCTACTGACAAGTCGATTGATACAGAAAGCCCAAAATACTCATACTTGAAAGGAATTCATATATGTTTAGTTTCTCACTACAGGGATTCAAAACTAAACTCAAAAAGTGGAGAAAAAAAAATGTCTATACAGTGTTTTATCTTCATTTTACGGAAGAGTATTAGGGCCATGCAGGAGAACAAATATTTGAGAGGGGAAGATTTTTTTTTTTTTTATTGAGCACTTGTCGAGATTAATGTTGAAATACAATTTCAAGAATAAAGTCAAAATTTTGCCTTTTTTCTCAACATATCAACTTTATTCACGAAATTTTGACTTTTTTCTCGAAATTGTACTTTAACGTTATTCTCGGTATTTCTCTTTTTTCTCGAAATTTTAATTCAAAATTAATCTCAACATTTCAACTTTTTTCTCAACATTTCGACTTTTTTCTCGAAATTGTACTTCAAAATTAATCTCAACATTTTCGACTTTCTTCTCGAAGTGCATAATGAAAAAAGAATCTTCCTCTAAATTATTATTTTTATTTTTCTCCTGCCTGGCCTTAATACTCTTCCGTATCATTTAACCTGGCCTGGTAATATGTATATTTAAACATGTATATTGTACTCTTATGTGAGTTAACTTTATTTTAATACCAGATTTATTCAAATACACCTTGTAGTTGCTGTGCCACACTCATTTTCAATTTGGTGTTATTTTAGAGGAAATGTCCAAAATGGGCTTCATCAGTAATATACCCTATGACGGTTTAAAGTCCTAAAGTTTGATCTTTTCTTCTAAACTACGCTAAGCATGGTGTGTATGACACAGCCCTTTAAGAGTTCAGAGTATGATTTTATTTATATTTATTTTATAGTCATCAAACCATCAGTCCAACGCCTCACCATTTTCCTCCCTCTGCTATGCAGTTCAGAGTTTTGTAGTTTCTAAAAGCTAAACACATAAACGGCTTCCTGCAGAGATGAGACTTAACATTAACATATTTATGAAATCCCTGTAAACTCCGTTAAACCCAGATGAAGAAGAGGAAGGTGCTCGTACCTTCTCGAGCCATCTCCGCCACCACCAGAGCCACCTGGCAGCTCAGGTGGCCCTTACGTTGTAGCGTCTGGGCCAGCGTGGGCAAAATCCCACTTTTCACAATGTCAACAGCAGCCTCTTTCTCTGTGGACACAAGAAGAAAAAAGCCTTATAAACCATCTTCATTACAGCATTGGCCGAAGAGGAGGGAGGTCTGTATCTGCTGTTCACAGAAACCCCTGCTTACCTTCAGGAAGTACAAACCCAAACATTTTTTTCTTTTTTTGTGGCTCTAGTGGCCCTTTATTCAAGTTGCAGACAGGAAGGGGGTAGAGAGAGAGAATGGGAATGGCATGCAGCAAAGGTGCGCAGGCTTGGGTTCAAACTGGGAGGAAACCCACCGCCAGCGAGGCCCCCCCCCCAGCGGGCCGGGCCCCCACGACACGGGAAGAAGCAGCCAGAGATCCCGCGGCGACGGACCGGGACCCATGTGATCCCCGGCCACCCGGTCCGGGCCGGACACGTGGCCAGGAGGCCCTCACCCTCCAGGCCAACGACCCCCACCCGGCGAGGGGCCAGCCTGCCCGGAGAGACAGAGCCGCCCCGGCCGCCGACGCGGGCAGGTGCACCCGCCCCCCACGAAAGTGGCCCTCTAAGACCAGAGGGGCGCCCCGCCGCGGAGGCAGCGGGGGGGACCGGAGACGAGCCCGGAGAGAGGGAACCCCCCAACAGGGCGACACCCGCGCAGGCCCGACAACAGAGGGCCCCAGACCCATGCATCCCATTCATTCATCCATTCACCTATCCGCTATCTATAATAATAATAATATAGTATACTAACAATGATAATAATAATAATAGTAATAATAATAATAATAATAATAATAATAATAATAATAATAATAATAATAATAATAATAATAATAATAATAATAATAATTTCGGGTTTTTCCTGAAGTCCACTGTCATCACTGTCAAGCATGAGTTGTAAAACATAAAAATGCTGTTCACTTAGTCCCCAGCAGGGAGGTGACTGAAAACTGTCATTTCTGCATCGTGGGCTGATTTAAACTAGCTGATCCTTCACTGTCCTCAGAGAGCACACTGAGAACCCTGCTCATGTTCTGATGCTTCTGAGACTAATTCAATATACTTCTGACTGCTTTCATCGTTCATCGTTCATGTGTGGCTGCAGCGTGACAAACACAGAATGCAGATTTATCTGCTATTTACACACTATAATTGCCATCTATGAGGGCATTAAAGGAGCGATCAGTTTCCTCTAAACTGTACCAACAGAACACGCGGATCCAGATCCTCTCCCATCAAATTTTGAAAGCTAATCAATAAACATGAATTATTCATGAGGAGCTAATGAAGTGAATGTGATCATGCAGTGTGTGTGTGTGTGAAAATGTTGGGCATCTGTGAACTGGAGATATTATCACTGTCTGTATGGTTGAATTAAACAAACTCGGAGGGACGTAACAATGGATCAAATGTTTTAGTGAGTGTTTATGCAAAGTGACCTCTTTCCCCTCGTTGACAGAAATCATAGAAATGTAAGTGTTGAATGTCACGCTGGCCTGTCTGAGTGCAGACCCCTGTGGGGTAGACACAAAAATAGTAGTGCGTCACATCATAGATGGTAGGATGATTCACAGGCCAGGGAATCTGAAATAAAACCACATCAGTACGTCTGCATGTGCTGCCTGCAGAGAAGAAACCCAGTTCAACCAAGTTCAAAGGCAAAGAAAACACATATCCAAACATGATATCAGTAATGATAATGACAACTGATGTAATGCACTTGCACATTGCTCATTTGTATGAATCTGAAACAGTCCAACCCTGTTATCGTAAAAAGTTATCGTTTTACAGACTGCTGAAAAATAAGCTTAATAGAGACAAATGGATCGCTGCAATTCACAGAAACAACTGGATTCCAGGCACCGAAACGTGGATTTGTGGTTCCCATTTTGTACCAGGTAATGTTGGATTTTTGGGTAACTAACGTTAAACGGTCAAATCATTAAGTTCGGTGTCCTCATCACTTTAATTTCTACAACAAATCCTGCCTTGAAGTCAGACCAAGCGTCAAGACTTTTGTATCTTCAAGCTTTGCTTTGTGTATTTCCCAGGCGTAGAAATTAAAGGGGACCTATTATGGCATCTAATAACTATTTTAAACAGGCCTTGAATGTCTTAAAAACAAGCTTTTGATTGTTTTTGCTAAATAAATTAGAAATTCAGCCTCTGAGCCATGTCTTTATCTTCCCATTCTCTAATCTCATTATCTATGCGGGATTCTGAGTGGGCGGGGCTATGATAATGAGGCTCTGTGCTGATTGGCTGCCTGAATGACGCGATACACCGCTACGAAAAATGGCGGGCGCTCAGGCCGGCGGAGTTAGTTGTGGGCGTGGTTTCACGCAGAATCTGAACGGCTCGTAGATCCACATGACACTGGACGGCTCATCCGGGCGGGTGTACAGACTCTGCAGAATTTGGTTGCTTTCCTCCTTCTCTTATATATGTTAAAGCAAGAGAAATAATAGGTCCCCTTTAAGTACATATAAATATCAGGAAACTGGATTTGTGTCCAAATGTTAATGTCCATGGACCACTGGTTCTTGGGGTAACTGTACCAAATATTAAAGGTATTATCCATGATTTTGGAGAGCTAGCAAGATTTGAAAGTGGCATCTCCTCTAAGCCCCGCCCCCTCCTCCCCCTCCCGTCAGCGCTCCATCCAAAGCCACGCCCCCACAAACTTTGGGGAACGCGCATTTGCAGGAGTCGAGTTTTCCAGGACATTTTGGACAGCACATTTTCAATAAAACTACCCCATGTCTCATTCACCTGTAAGCGAGGCCGGTTTTAGGGGGGGGGGGCTGTGCCCACCCAAACGTCCATCCTGCCCACCAGCGTCTCCATCCCAGCGAGAGTGGAGAGCAGAGAGCGGAGAGCGGGTGGCGGTGCACTGCAGGCTCTAGAGCCACGGCTACGCCGTAGCCTACGCCGTAGCCTACGCCGTAGCCTACGCCGTAGCCTACGCCGTACCCTACACCGGGCTCTAGAGCCTGCAGCGCACTGCCACCCGCTCTCCGCTCTCGCCGGGATGGAGACGCCTCCATCCCCACGGACCCCCATACTGCTTCCGAGCCGGAGCTGCTGCGGTGCTTCAGTGCGGCTGCACGTGTCCCTGCGGGCTGCTGCTGCTGGGCGGAGAGTCCTGCAGCAGCAGCCCAGACCGACGCTCTGCTCCCCGCTCTCACACACAGCGGGACCGAGCCGCTCTGGAAATAACTACATAATAACTACATACTGGGGGTCCGTGGCAGAGGGGAGGGAGGGGGGTTACACTGGGACACTGTGAGCCCAGGAGGACCCGTGGGAAGTGGACACGGGGGGCTGGAAGCGAGTGCGCGCATGGGACGGGGGGGGAGGTACAGAGCTTGGGCGGCATGAAGGCATCTGATTGGTTCTTTCCCCCCCTGCCAAGCCTCTGGTCCTGGACCGATCCGTTTCATTCGGACCGAATGAAACGGATTGGTTAGAGTTTTTACATGATTTAAGCTGGGAGGGGGAGGAGGGGGCGGGGCTTAGAGGAGGTGCCACTTTCAAATCTTGCTAGCTCTCCAAAATCAAGGACACTACCTTTAATGTCCATGAACCACTGGTTCTTGGTAACTGTACCAAATATTAATGTCCATGGACCACTGGTTCTTGGTAACTGTACCAAATATTAATGTCCATGGACCACTGGTTCTTGGTAACTGTACCAAATATTAATGTCCATGGACCACTGGTTCTTGGTAACTGTAGCAAATATTAATGTCCATGGACCACTGGTTCTTGGGGTAACTGTACCAAATATTAATGTCCATGGACCACTGGTTCTTGGTAACTGTACCAAATATTAATGTCCATGGACCACTGGTTCTTGGTAACTGTACCAAATATTAATGTCCATGGACCACTGGTTCTTGGGGTAACTGTACGGGTCACTGTCAAGTCCAACTGCCTTTAATTTAAGACGATAATCAGCTGTTATCCCGTCTTCTCCCCTAGTTGCAGCTGTTTTTGCCACTCAGTGCGAGTTAAGGGGGCTGGTCCAGTGGGGAAGTGACGTCAATGCAGACCCTCTATGCTTAGTCACAGAATAAGGACAGACTGATGTCAATATCTATCTCAGTGGAATGGAAACATCTGTATCAGCTGGATGAAGATGGAGTTGTATTGTTAAGTGCTGTTGGGACGCCAGCCATGCCCTTCCTTCCTGAGTAAAGGAGGAGGCCACTACCTGCTGACCCGTGGGTCTTGGAGGGATGTGAGTCTGATTGCAGCATGTTCAATATGCTGCTAGACCTGTCACACTCCAACTTAGTGGAGGAAATAGGTCAGTCATGCAGTCATGATCAACGAAGCTTCAAAGGTAAGAAGAGACAACCAGAAAACGTTGGCATTCAACTCGCAGGGACGGGACAGCGGCCCATGTCAAAGGCCCATCAGCAGCGCCCTGATACTGAAACGTACAGTTATGGCACTTTTCCACTAGCACCTACTCGGCTTTACTCTACTCATCTCAGCTCGAGTCAACTCGGCCAAGTTTCTTTTACATAACAATTCACCTGGATGAGAAATAGGAGGTTGGAGTGAAGCTGCTGTGACGTATTTGATTGTGTTATCTAAAGGAAGAAGACAACAACACTAAAGATGTAGAACCTGGAGGAGATGATAGATGTGCTGCTGGGTCTGTGGCTTGTGTTTGATACCAAGTTAAAAAATGTGAGTGAGAGAAACTTCAAGCAGCAACGCTTTTTTTTTGTTAGTTTGTCTCTGTGCTGCTGAAAAGTCAGCTGGAGCCGTGAGCAGCTATGAAGAGACAGAACTCCTGGTAGATCTGGTCGTTCCTTATCTCCCGTCTACATCCCTTTTTAATTCTCTCCTCAGCACCAGGTTTATATAATACATATACAGGACTGTCTCGGAAAATTAGAATATTGTGATAAAGTTCTTTATTTTCTGTAATGCAATTAAAAAAACAAAAATGTCATACATTCTGGATTCATTACAAATCAACTGAAATATTGCAAGCCTTTTATTATTTTAATATTGCTGATTATGGTTTACAGTTTAAGATTAAGATTCCCAGAATATTCAAATTTTTTTAGATAGGATATTTGAGTTTTCTTAAGCTGTAAGCCATAATCAGCAATATTAAAATAATAAAAGGCTTGAAATATTTCAGTTGATTTGTAATGAATCCAGAATGTATGACATTTTTGCATTACAGAAAATAAAGGACTTTATAACAATATTCTAATTTTCTGAGACAGTCCTGTATTATAACATCTGCACCTCAGAGTTGGATCATGAAACAGACTTCTGCTGCCATTGCTGGTCGAATAAAATGATCAAGAAGCTGCAAGTCGCTCTTTCTCTGATTTCCTCCTCCTGACTCAGACGTCTGACTCCAACCCCCCGACCAATCGGTGGCCTGTAGTGTGATGATGTCAGATACAGCCGACTCAGCAGCTTAGAACCTCGGCAGAATAGTTACAGAAAAGTATCAACTCGGCACGTTAGACCCCTAGTGGGAAAGAACCAAACCGAGGCGAGTGGAGTCGGGCTGAGTAGGTACTAGTGGAAAACCGCCATTAGGGTCCATATTATCCTCCCTCTCGACTGACTCGCCTTGACTGGCTTGATTCTTCTTCTCTACACTCCACCTGGCTGTTCAGTCGGCAGTTTATCGCCCTTTAGACATCCCACCTGTAATCCCTGAAGCTACACCTGGAGCTAACAGAACCCTGTTCCTCTTCTGATCTGCACTCTCAGCGTCCCGGCAAGAACCCTTACTCCAGGGAGACAAGAGGCACAGAAAACCCAGAGGATGGAGGGACAGGTATACTTGTATTAAATGTAACTAGAATATTTAAGGATTGAAGAACTTGTAATTAAAGCCAAAAAGCAGAAGCAGCGTGTGAATAATTAAGTCCAGCCTTTCTGCTTCCTGGGGAATTAGGAGGGTAAGTAGCAGCCGAGCACTGCTAATCAGAAGCATGCATGAGGAGTGATCAGCAGGCATTAGTGCCTCTAGAAAAGCACTCATTCCGCCGATTTGAAGCAGCTGCTGTAGTTGATCAGTTTGTAAAGAGTTATAAGACAATTTACAAATTATTTAAGTTCAACATTTTACGGGGAAAAAGATTGTTTACGTGCGGAAAACTACGGTGGCCGACGAGGGCCAAACACACTGCAACGGCCTAATGCGTCTCATTTAAGGAAAACGGCTTCAAGTACAGAAACCATTCAAATTCACAAACTCAAAACGAGGTAAAAAAAGAGGAACGTGGTGCAAATGAAAAAACGTGCTGCAAAAAACAAAGACAAATGCAGCATCATCAAACGCTGCAAATAGAGAAACGATGCAAAGCACAAAACGATATAAAACAAGAAACCATCTTCAAAAGAAAAACGCTTCATAACCGGTCACTACAACGGGAAGTGCTGTAACGTTAACAGGTGCTTTATGTCAATCTCTAATCATGATCTTATCTTATTAATATTATGTGCAGCCTTGTATCGTCTGGTGTTAAATATAATAAAGAAACGTCTCGTAATGTGCAGCGTTGTACAGTGATATAAACATCACATTACCGTTCCCGCTGTATGTTTAAACCATGGATGTAAACACTGTGGTTCAGTCAGCTGAGAGCGCCCCCTGCAGGTTTGGAGCACTTCTGGTTGTAGTGACCGGTTATGAAGCGTTTTCTTCCCTGTCATTACAAATACACTCGTAAAACTAGATGTTTTGTTGTAGTTTGATTGTAATCCACAGTGATTAAGACCATGGAAGCAGACAACAGATTAACAAACTCAAGCTCAGTCCAATCTAGCCATGTTGACGTCCTCAAAAGTTTTGAACCCACAACTGCGCGTTCATGTGCTGGTGTGTTATGTGACTTACTCTTTTCCAGCAGTGCAGTCAACACTGTATCCAGATGAGGCTTTAGCTCCTCCTCGATCAGGTCTGTGCTCACACTGATGGCTTCTAAAGCCTCACTTAGCGAGTCTGCAACACATAAAAACATAAAACCAGCTCATTCTTAAACAGGCAAACTTAAGCAGACCACAGAAACCAGGATGGAGCTGAGGTCAGGTACGGACATCGATCATGACGACTGGGACGCTGCTCATGAGGAGCATCAGCCGTCTGGCAGGGAGCAGCAAAGGGTCTTGGGGAGACAGTTGTAACCAGGAATGCAGCTACAGGCTGCAGCTTTTAGCTGATATGCATGTCCTGAGTATTTGGTGGTGGAGGGTACGTTTCCTGACACGTGTTCAGAACGATGCAAATCATTGAGCGCATGGGCAGACGTCCATCAGGACAGCACCAGGACAGTAGTCCCCAATGTCGAAGAATAATATAAAATCCAGTTCAGAAGTCCGCTGTGGTGTAGTGAGTTTTATTCAGTAAGCCGGCGGGGAGCAGACCTACGCAGAGCGTGTCTGGGTTGGTGTGCTGACCTAGAGTGGTTTGAAATCATGTCTTTTATACAGTAAGTTGAAAGCACAAAAGGCAGGAATAAACGAGCCAAAGGTGAGAGACAAAAGGCAATTTACAGTCAGATGTGATCTGTGGCCAAATACCGTTATCGGGCATTTGGCATGACTGTCACTAAGTTGTAAATTACCCCATAGGGTGTTCTTGTGATTCAAGTCTGTGGCCAAATGAGTTGGTATTAACATATCAGTCAGTCAGGAACTTCGTCATATGGCATTCCCGTGGTTCAAGTGTTTGTTGAGGTGAGTTCAAAGGTGTCGGCCCTGCAGGGGGTAGGAAGCTGGAGTTTCACGTCAGCCACGGTATCGCCATGCCTCATCACCAATAGAGATCACGTCCGACCTGCCAGGTCTCCAACACATCCTCTCCTGTTGTTGCCGATACAAAGAGCCCATCTAGAACAGTATCCGGTGCTCCTTTTATAGGCTGTGACATTCACATGAAAGTGATGTAAAACGCTTGGAGTTACGAACTACGAGTTCTGCTGCCAAAAGCCATCTGTCTTTGTCAAAATTAAGGTAGAGAAAGAAATGCTTCATGTTGTGTATAAAAACCTTCACTGGACAGTTCAAGAAGCAGCTGAGGACGTTACTCTGGACGGCATCGGCCAAGTTGTCATCCCTGGTTCTGAATGTTTACCATGAATCTTTACCAAATCAGAACTGTACTGGAGCTGAGAAAATGTGACTGGAGGTGTCAGGTTAGCTGAAACTCTGACGCCAGCTTACATTAGCTTAACTAGGGCCATGCAACCCAGGACACAATGTCTTTTACTCCTATAGAGGAATTGAAGCTCCGTTGCAGCCACTTGTGAGGCCACTACACGGACAGATACAGTGAAGAGAGCCCTGCAGATGGTAATTAGTGTCACTAATCCCTGGAGAGTCGGACTAAAATAGCCTGAGTAGAGGTGGCTATTCAACTGGATCACAATGCGCTACGTCAGGATCTAACCCCACGTCCTTGTGCGAGTTTGTGGACTAGAACATGTGTGTATGTGAGAGAGTGGGCGAGTGATTTCCTCGTCAGCCTCACTGAGCTCTTCCAGGGAGTCTCCAGGGACCTGGAGACAGCTGCTACCTCTGTGCTGCACGTGCACAAACGTGCAGGCATGTGTGCTTACCATAGCCTCACGGCCTAATCCAATTCATTTAACTGCCACTTATTTTGTTTCAGAGGACGGTTGGTTCATCTCTAATCTTTTTCAAGCCGCAGTTTGATTATGGCATTTTTGTTTAAAAAGATAAATCATGTCCATCATGTTTGTCCACCAGTGTCTGAGAAGAGACCCCCCCCCTTGTAACTCTGCCGGGGAGACACCAAGGTGTTCCCCGGCCAGATAAGAGGTATAATCCCTCCAGGGCCCTGGGTCCGCCCTGAGATCTCCCTCTAATGAGACAGAATTAGAATCTGGTCTTCCAGCCTTTCAATGTATTTATTGAAAGTGATTTGATTGTATTTGTGTGTCCTTGCTGATGTTCCCTGATCCACATGGTAACTATGGTAGCTTACATGCGTAGAGCTGATGTAAACGAGCCGACAGGGAGGGTGGTGAACTGTCTTGTCTTTTGTCACAAATGGTTTAGAGGAGTGATTCCCAACCCTGGTCTTCGAGCCCCCCCCCCCCCTTTCCTGCATGTTTTAGATGCTACCCACCGTGATACAAGTACCTGTGTCATTAACAGAGTTGTGCAGACCGTGGTGACAAGCTAATGAGGACCATTAATTAGAATCAGGAGCCGTGCCGCAAATATTATCCAGTTACAAGAAAGCACGCGAGATGGAGGAAGGTACCGCGTACTGCTTTCTTTCTGCATCCGTCAATGAACAGTTGACGCCATCGTCTTGGTCCGCTGTAGCCAAACCACAGGTCAGTTGCGATCACTCTGAACGTGTCACTTCCTGTCCGTGGTGGTTGTTGCTTGTGTTATGTTGGGACTAATCATTCATATCATGACACATCTGTTCCAGTGGGGAGTGCATTGGAAACCACCTCCAAATGTGGTTTGAATCATCTATCCATCCATTATCTATACCCGCTTTATCCTTTGCAGGGTCAGGGGGGTCTGCTGGAGCCTATCCCAGCTACTTTCAGGCGAGAGACAGGGGTTCTCCAGTCCATCACAGGGCCACATATATACAAACAACCAGACACACTCACACCTACGGGCAATTTAGAATCATCGATTAACCTACTACGCATGTTTTTGGACTGGAGGAAACCGGAGTAACCGGAGGGAACCCACGCGGGGAGAACACGCAAACTCCACACAGAAAGGCCCTGCCGGGCCAAGGAGTCAAACCGGGGACCTTCTCGCTTGGAGGCAACAGTGCTAACCACCAAGCCATCGTGCTGCCCTGGTTTGAATACGTTTTGGAAAAGGTTGTGGGGGATTTAGACTGTCAACAAGTCAATCTAGATTCTTTCTGCTAAGAACCGGATTTGGAGCTGACAGTCTGAACAAGACATCCCAACCAGACGCCCAGATGTGGAGGAGCAGTGACTTACTCCGAGGTCCTCACCCTGTCTCCGGCTTAGTAAAGTCACCCTTCAGAGAGAGTTTGTTTCAAGAACGTGTGTGTGCTTAACGGTGTTGGTATCGTTACATCAACCGGCCATAACATATTCACAGTGACAGATAACGTGAGTGAACACAGTGGTCTGCTAGGAAAACCTGCCATCACATAAGCATCACTTTGGCACAGGGCCCTGGATAGCTCAGTGGGTTGAGCGGGCGCCATTTGTAGAGGCTATAGTCCTCATGTGGGCAACCCAGGTTCGAGTCCCGGCCTGTTCCTCTATACCAAGGGTCAGCAACCCGCGGCTCTTTAGCGCCGCCCTAGTGGCTCCTGGAGCTTTTTCAAAAATGTTTGACCTTTTAATTTCCGTTTTTTTTTCTCTTTTTTTCTTCTTTTTTCTTTTTTTCTTCATTTTTTCAGTTTTTTCTCTTTTTTTCTTCCTTTTTCCTTTCCTTTTTAATCTCGACATTTTGACTTTTTCTCGACATTTCGACTTTTTTCTCAACATTTTGACTTTTTTCTCAACATTTCGACTATTTCCTCGACATTTCGACTTTTTTCACAAAATTTTGACTTTTTTCTCAACATTTCGACTTTTTTCTCAAGATTGTACTTCAACATTAATCTCGACATTTCGACTTTTTTCTCGACATTTTGCCTTTCGCCATTTGCCTTCATTCTAATACAAGACTTTTCATTTTTTGCGTCTCCAGACATATTTGTTTTTTGTGTTTTTGGTCCAATATGGCTCTTTCAACATTTTTGGTTGCCGACCCCTGCTCTATACTGCAATGCCCCCCCTCCCCCATTTTATGTATTGAAAGGTCACCAAACTCTCAAGATCCACAGAGACCCCACCCCACAACCCACTGAGCCCAAAGGATCTATGGTCATCCTGGGACCAGACAGTTCACCACGATCTCTGTCCAGATTCTGTCCAGAACCTGATAGATCAGAGCTGTTTTGGGAGCGGGAGGAGGGTGTGCTGAGCACCGAGGAGCAGGTGAACGTGTTGTTGTGGCTGATCAGCATACAGGGAGTGTTTGGGTCAGAGCTTCAGATCAGCTGGGAGACAGAGACAGGCACAGACGGCGGCTCGGATCAGGACCGGTCGTAGGGTACAACACGTAACGCAGCTGATTATGGGATCAAATCCATGAATCATCCATCTATCCATCTATCTATCTATCTATCTATCTATCTATCTATCTATCTATCTATCTATCTATCTATCTATCTATCTATCTATCTATCTATCTATCTATCTATCTATCTATCTATCTATCTATCTATCTATCTATCTATCTATGTACGTACAGACATGTATACAGGACGTCTCTATGCAGATATTCATACATGCAGGAGGATGCTGTAGAGCTACTCACCCGCGTCTGTCATGGCTGCTGGTCGCCTCTACTCTACTGGCTCACTCCCTCTACCTGCTGGCTCTGTGTTGGTGTGTGTGTGTGTGTGTGATGGAGATTGTGTGTGTGCCCAGTACCACTTGCTCTTCTCTCCTTCTTAATCCCATTTTCCGACTCTCTCTCTCCTTGTCTTGGTGCTTATCTCTCTCTCTCTCACTCTCTCTCTCCTACTCCTACTGCGCATGCCCGCTCACTCTCCTCTCTCTCTCTCTCTCTCTCTCTCTCCCTCTTTTTCTTTCTCTGAATTCACACATCCATTTCTACAATCATTTTCTATTTCAACCGTATACTTATAGTGTGTTTATTTTTCCTGTCAACGTGTCCAGTGAACTTGTTAACCGGTAGATTTAGCTGGAAACAGCTGACGGCAGCTCTGCAGAAATGTCGCCGGGTTTCTGCAAAGGAGGTGAGAGCAGAGCTAACTTTGATTGACAGATGGTGGGCGTGTTCCCACCGGCCTCCGGCAACATGGCCGTGGCCCCGTATGAAGAAAAACAGGCTTCAAACCGCTTTCAGAGAGCAGTGGGTCACCTGACCTGATGCTTCGTCCATTGTTTTATACAGTCAAAGGCTGCGTCCGAAATCCCACACTTCCACCCTAATGAGTAGCAAAATGAGTGTGTGAGGTTTTTTAGTGCGTCCGAAACATTAGAACGTACTCAATAGTATGTACTATCCATACTCATTCCGGAGAAATTTTTTAGTGTGGATTGATGGACTCTAGCTGAGCAGAAACTTCCCACAATGCAATGCAGCGGTGTTTGGTTGCTAAGTGATACGTGTATGTCATAAGTATAATATTAAGTATAATAATATTATTATATAATATTAATATTATTATATTCGTATTTAATAATATTATATGTCATCTGGTTTCGGCCAGAATGAACGGGAAATAGCGGAGCGGTGCTGCTACTGCTGCTGTGACAGGTTACCATGGTAACAACCCCCCCCGCCTCCCTACAGCAGGAAGTGACGTGTGCGCCGAACGTCCAAATTAATGCACACTAGTGATATTTACTCAAAAGTGTGCCGAATTTAAGTATACTTTTTAGTATATACTTTTTAGCATGGCATTTCGGACGCACCGTATGACAGGGCTCGGCAACCCGTGGCTCCAGAGCGGCTCTTTAGCGCCGCCCTAGTGGCTCCCTGGAGCGTTTTCAAAAATGTTTGACCTTTTTTTTCCTTTTTTTTCCTTATTTTTTTCTTTTTTCTTCTTTTTTTCTCTTTTTTTTCCTTTTTTTCCCTTTTTCTTTTTTTCTTCTATTTTTCCTTTTTTTCTTCCTTTTTCCTTTCCTTTTTAATCTCGATATTTCGACTTTTTTCTGGACATTTTGACTTTTTTCTCGACATTTCGACTTTTGTCTCAAGATTGTACTTCAACATTAATCTTGAAATTTCGACTTTTTTCTTGACATTTCAACTTTTTTCTCGACATTTCGACTTTTTTCTCGAAGTGCATAATTAAAAAAAAAAAAATATATAGATACATGCAGCATGTGTTGCATTCATTCTAAGGCTTATACAAGACTTTTCATTTTTTGCGGCTCCAGACATATTTGCAACATTTTGGGTTGCCGACTCCTGGTCTATGAGATTCAGGTGCATGTACGGTATCAGTACAGTAAATAAAAGTTCTGCGTTCATTTAACCGTTTCTGCAGTCATTCTAATAATATAATGCCTGATTTTATTTTTCCTTGAAAAGTAAGAAATTCTCTTATTTCTGTATCTCCCCAATTCAGCATGGTTAAATTGTTAATCAAATCAAATCAAATCAAACTTTATTTATATAGCACTTTTCATACAAATAATGAAACACAAAGTGCTTAACAGAAAAAAAAACAAGAAAAGCAAATAAACATAAAACATAACCCCCCCCCCCCCCCCCCCCCCCCCCCCCCGCAGACACAAGCACACTACAATTCACCTAAATTACACACACAGACACGCACGCAGACACATGGTGCAGACATGGCTAGGCACAGAGGATCCAGGTGACGAAACGGTAACAGGGAGCTGTCCACGCCAGGAAGTCTCATAGCCCGCAGCTACAAGGGGGGGGGGGGCCCACAGAGACCATCCCGGCCCGGACGGAAAGAGGAGTCCGCACCACAGCGGTGAAGCCGTGGTGCAGAGCTCCACAACCATCCAGGCCAGAACCACCCCCAGGACGACCCCCTGCAGGCCAGAGTCACTCCCAGCATGGAGGCTCCCCATGAGGAAACACTGGAGCTAAAAGCTACAAGAAAGCAGGATAAAATACACTAAAGGAGTTTATAAAAAACATAAAAACATAAAACATACAAACATAAAATCCTAAAAGTATGTCTAGAAAGTAAGACATTAAAAACTAAAATAATAAGACAGTAAAATGTATAAAATAGACCATAAATAACAACTAAAATATTTAGATAAAACATTGAGATTAAACAAAAATAAAATACGATAAGAAAGGATAAACTAAATATAAAACAGAGCAGTAAGATTCAATAAAAATAAGGGTGAGCATAAGAAATGTAAAAGAGTTAAATGATTAAGAGCAAGTGAATAAGAATAATGATGCGTGGTGCAGACAAAATGTTCCCTTCTTCTTCAGTGTCTCACGGTGGCTTCAGTTGTTAGAAATCCTCACACTTCTCAGTTACGGGGAGGGGGCACGGCCCTTGCACACACAAGCAGCCTTTTTTACACCTTCTTGTTTATGCCAGGAGGTGGAAAAAAGAGGTGATCAGTTTTTACACCTTTCCAGAAACAGGCACCGAGACTGGAAAAGGGGGAAAAGTTCCATAAAGACCTCATGTCTGAACTCACACCCCGGTTGGGGGTAAATTAGTGAGCAGTCAGCACTCACCCTGCAGCTCTTGATAACTGATGCTGATTTATTACTATATGTCTGATTTTTCTTTGTTTTTTTGTTGCCAAGTTGGGTACATCATCTTTTAAAGTGACCAGCATCAGCACTTACTGTATGTTGGTTGCCAGCTGGGCAGTGGCGTCAATTCAGTCAAAGCTAAGGTGTGGCAAGGTTACGAGTCACAGAACTGAACTAGAGTATCAATCATGCCCAGCAAACACTCATCACAGAAGTTTATGTAGCTTATCTGTGTGGTCAAGAATATTAGAACTTTTTCAAATACAGTCACGCTCACATCCTGCTAACGTAACTACGAACATACACTTTAACCCTTGTACTGTCTTCGGGTCAAAATGACCTCATTCTCATGTCCTTCTTTCCTCCTGCTCTCTCCTTCCTTCTCCCTTACTTCTTTCTTTCCTCCCTTCCTTACTTCTTTTCTCTCTTCCTTCCTTCTTTTCTCCCCTCATACGTTCTTTCCTTGTTTTCTCCTTTCCTTCCTTCCTTCCTTCTTTTCTCCCTTCCTTCCCTCTTTTTTCCCTTCATTCCTTCTTTCCTCCCTTCCTTCTTTTCTCCCTTCCTTCCTCCCTTCTTTTCTCCCTTCCTTCCTTCCTTCTTTTCTCCCTTCCTTCCTTCCTTCTTTCCTCCCTTCCTTCCTTCCTTCCTTCTTTCCTCCCTTCCTTCCTTCTTTCCTCCCTTCCTTCCTTACTTCCTTCCTTCCTTCTTTCCTCCCTTCCTTCCTTCTTTTCTCCCTTCCTTCTTTTTTCCCTTCCTTCTTTTTTCCCTTCCTTCCTTCCTTCCTTCCTTCCTTCCTTCTTTTCTCCCTTCCTTCCTTCTTTCCTCCCTTCCTTCCTTCCTTCTTTCCTCCCTTCCTTCCTTCTTTTTTCCCTTCCTTCTTTTCTCCCTTCCTTCCTTCCTTCTTTTCTCCCTTCCTTCTTTTATCCCTTCCTTCCTTCCTTCCTTCCTTCTTTTCTCCCTTCCTTCTTTCCTCCCTTCCTTCCTTCCTTCCTTCCTTCTTTCCTCCCTTCCTTCCTTCTTTTTTCCCTTCCTTCTTTTTTCCCTTCCTTCCTTCCTTCCTTCCTTCCTTCCTTCCTTCCTTCCTTCCTTCCTTCCTTCTTTTCTCCCTTCCTTCCTTCTTTCCTCCCTTCCTTCCTTCTTTCCTCCCTTCCTTCCTTCTTTTTTCCCTTCCTTCTTTTCTCCCTTCCTTCCTTCCTTCCTTCCTTCTTTTCTCCCTTCCTTCTTTTATCCCTTCCTTCCTTCCTTCCTTCCTTCCATCTTTTCTCCCTTCCTTCCTTCCTTCTTTTCTCCCTTCCTTCCTTTCTCCCTTCCTTCCTTCCTTCTTTTCTCCCTTCCTTCCTTCCTTCTTTCCTCCCTTCCTTCCTTCCTTCCTTCCTTCCTTCCTTCCTTCCTTCCTTCCTTCTTTCCTCCCTTCTTCCCTTCCTCCTTCCTTGACCCAGAGACAGCACAAGGGTTAACAACATGTTGATCAATTCAGCCAATGCACTTTTACACAATACACATCCGTTTATCACATTTCAAGATATGAGGAGGGGGGGGGTACAAGTGCTGGGAAAGATAATACCTAGTGAAATCCATCATGTTGTTCTGACTTGCATTTGTAGTTATTTTATATGTATTAGATAATAGAATAATCAAAACAAATAGACACAAAGTAACTCCATAAAGTGTGGCAGCTGCCATACCTTGCCATAACCAGTTGACGCCCCTGCAGCTGCACACAGCACACACGGTAGATGGAAACAGATGGAGAAGAAGACGAGTCACTTTAGTAAATTGAATCACAGAAAGTCAGAGTCTGCTTCGTTGTCCTTGATGTTGTGACTGTGAGCAGTACAACAAAAGATATCATCCATTGCTTTTTGAAACATTTTTGTACGTTAGCAAAGGATAAGGCATATTTTGAAGCTAAAAAGAAGATAACATTCCCACCTGTGATTATGTTAGTGTTTAAAAACACCTGAGTTACTGAGCTACTGCCAAAGAGGGTTTCAGATGAGGACTGCCGTCTCTGTGAGGAAAACAATCCTGCAAAACAAGGAGTAAGCGTATTGTACCACATTTATAGTTGTTTTAAGAGGAGAGCCCCATTACTGGTACCCACGTTTTCTGTTCAGCACTGTAGCCAGGCTGACAAAGAGTCACAACTCTGTTGAGCCGTGCATTCCTGCAGCTCTCAGTAGTGAAGACTTTATGAGCTTCTTTAACAGTAAAATCAGCAAAATTAGAGAAGAAATCAACCAGTGGGAGGAACTGCAGGTCAGGATGTCAGCAGACATCATCCAGACATCCACACAGACAGGTGGAAGCAGCAGTGGGATGATCAGAGGGGGGTGCAGGTCAGCATGCAGCTCAGGTTTTACAGGCGGATACATATTTGCATAAGATACAATGATTGGTGGTTTAGACTCTCCGTTTGTGGGAGCCCAGGCTGGTCCCAGCCTCTCTTCATCTCCTCTCCTTCGGCCGACCTCTGGATACAACATCCTGAGATAAAACCTAATCAGCATCCCTCACTCCTCCTCTGACTCTGCGCTGTATTTCTCCCACCAACCTACAACCTTGAGCTGATAAATCTAGGATGTGCAGGGTGTGTGTGTGAGTTTGTGTGTGTGTGTGTGTGTGTGTGTGTGTGTGTGTGTGTGTGTGTGTGTGTGTGTAGCAGAACGCAACAAATGTTATGGCTTGTCTCCTATCTCATTTCTCAGCCTCTCATCTTTTCACATCTTTTTCACACTTGTTCCTACAACACAATTCAATCTGTTTGATAAAAGTAAATAGAATGATGATAATGTAAAGAGTTGCTTTCAGGAATGAGTCCTGGAGTTGTGGAGGTTGAGTCACATGATGCCTCCGTCTTAGATTTACTCTTGTTTGGTCCAGTAAAGTCTTTATTTAGTAAAGGAGGTCATCATATTCCATTTTCGCAGAGGTGGACAGAGTACTCGACCCCAGTACTTGAGTAAGAGTACAAATACTACTGGTCAAAATTTACTCCGTTACAAGTAAAAGTAGCTCAGTCAAAATATTACTCGAGTAAGAGTAGAAAAGTACTTGCTTTTAAAGGTACTCAAGTATCCAAAAGTAAATGCTTTTAAATTTACTTTAAGTAAAAGTAAGAGTAAGAGTAAGAGTAAATTTCTTATTTTCCACATCAGTAAATTACTATATTTTCTCTAAATTAATTGTTGCGGCTCTGTCTTGACAAACGCAGGCTACTTTGGCGTTATCGTTTTGAGGAGGCTTGACGTATTTCCGCTTTACGTACATCCCAGTGGAGAGCGTGCACTGTGATAGGTCTCCTCCTTTGACAAAAACAGCTTGTGTCCAATAGGATTTTAGGGAAGAAGAAAAAAGAGCAGACCTGAAAGTAACGAGTACTTTTCAGCCTTCCTAGAAATTTACTCGAGTAAAAGTAAAAATATTTGTCTTGGAAATGTATTCAAGTAATACGTACCAAAGAAATCTAATACTTAAGTAAAGTACAAATCCTCTGGATATGTACTTAAGTACAGTGCTCAAGTAAATTTACTCCGTTACTGTCCACCACTGCATTTTGGTAACTGATAAATGGGAGTTGTTTGGGTGGGAGGGAGGGAGGGAGGCGTTCAGCCCTTCTGATCCACGCTGGCCACCAGGGGGCAGTGACGCGCCAGTGGGCTGTTCACCGGTCACTGCAGCTCAAGAAGAAGAAGAAGAAGAAGAAGAAGAAGAAGAAGCAGCAGCAGCAGCAGCAAATAGCTGTATTGGAAAGTATACAATCAACAACAACTTGCAGAGAAGATTTACTCATAGATATTTATCATAGTTTATAAGAATACACAGATGTGGCATAGACGTACAGTTCTGTTGAGTACCAGCACATGAGGGAGTAACAGGGAATAAGGGTGCAGATAAATTAGCAAAAATGGCACTGCAAAAGGAAATAGCAATACCAGTTCCACCAGGAAAAGGAGAAGGTAAAGCAGTAATAAAGAAGAAAGGAATGGAAATATGGCATAAAAGGTGGGAGGAAGATCAGAAAGGACAGGAATATCACAAAATACAAAAGTCTATCATAACAAAGAATTATACAGAAAGGAACAGAAGGAGGAAATAGTCATAACAAGACTCAGACTGGAACACACAGGATTAAATGGCACTTTGTATGTTATGGGAAAAAGGGACGGAGATAAGTGTGAGAACTGTGGAGTAAAAGAAAACAGTGGAAACCACCAGAAAGGCACTGATTCATTTCTTAAAAGGAGCATGAGGCTCCTTTTAAGAAATGAGACTCTCTAGCGCCACCCTTCACCACGACGGCCGTCGGGGGTACTGCAGACAACAGTGAAGCCGGTGTTGTGCCGTATTCAGCACCCCTGCCGGGAAAAGCACCCCCTCGGGTAAATAACCATTTACCCGATTTTTGTTATCTGTGACTGTGATTGTGGGAAAGTATGACTATTGTGGAATCCATGAGCGCATTTAAACATGAATCATTAACACAAAACTGGACGCTAAACAGAACGTGACACGGAATGAGAATATAATTTTTGTCATTGTGTGTACGTTGTCATTTGTAGTAAATTAAACATGAGCATTTAGTCCTTTTTGATATTTACTCGTGAATAAGAGATCTGTGGGTAATATATGTCCGTTTGGTAGTAGTTTATAGCGTCCTCTCCACATGCGCATTCCCGCGACGAGGGGGTGCTTTTCACGGCAGGGGTGCTGAATACGGCACAACACCGGCACGGGAGAACGGGGAGAACGTGCATGCAGCGTCATGTGACTTCACATCCACAGGACAGCGCGGGAAAATTCCGGCCCAGCACTGCAGCACATTTTGCAGCACACAGCCTGTTCAAGGCAACGCAGAGATACACTAGAGGGCTCATTCTTTTTGGTTTGGAACGCTTCATCTGACATTATTACCAGAAAACTTAAAACGTATACGAATTTTTTTCATAAATCCTGCCTCAATTCTGCCTCAAGCTCCTTTAAAAGACACTAGGCTGATAAATAGAATTTAAAAACAGGCTAAATGAAATGATGTTACACACTCCGATACAGCAGG
Source organism: Cololabis saira (assembly GCF_033807715.1). NCBI lineage: Eukaryota > Metazoa > Chordata > Actinopteri > Beloniformes > Belonidae > Cololabis > Cololabis saira. The sequence continues at coordinate 39,868,248 of NC_084603.1, forward strand.
TGGCGGTATGCACCTAGTAACGTTGGTTGTGATCCGCCAATAAACCTAGAGAAGAAGAAGCAGCAGCATTTGACATTAGACTGGTTTCCGGGTCAGGACGGTACGAGCTTCTGCCGGTAGTTTACCGGACCAGCCGCGGTTCCTCAGCCCCCCCGGCCCCGCAGCCTTCCCGCCATGTCGGGCCCCGGCGGCCCCCGCGGCCCCGCCGTCCTGGAGCAGGTGGCGGCTCTGCTGAGCCGGCAGCACGGGAAGCCCGTCCTGAAGCCCAGCAGGAGGCTGGTGCTGAGGGACGCAGTGGACAACCGCAAACCCAAGAAAGGAGGTGAGTTCGGCCCGCGGGCCAGGGCTGGGGCTGGAACTGCTGGTGCTGGTCGGGTCACGGAGCTGGAGGTTTTCTGGGGGGTTTCAGACCCACGTGGGGTCCCGGTGTTCTGTCGGTTTCTGCTCCCTGCCGAGAAATGTTACTTGAGGTTCTGCGCATGCGCACAATCGATTTTCATTTCATTTGATAATATGGGATGTTGAGTATTTGATCCTTCAAAATACACTACCCATGACATGAATTGCATTACACTTTGTGAACATTATACGATAAAGAGGAAAAAAAACAACAATTCTAACGCTTTATTTGATATTTGATATTCATTCAGTCATTGGCCTTTATTTAACCAGGTCATTAGTAAACATTCTTATTTACAATAACGGCCTGGCAAGAGACAAGGACCACTTGGGGGAAAAGGAAGTGGTTTAGGGAGTAAAACACAGTAAAATTGTAGCTCTACAAAGGTAGAAAACCATTAGGTAGCATTTTTCGATTCAGAATTGATTATCACGCTTTGATTTGATTCCGATATTGATTTGGGTTAGTGTTATTAAAACTGTTTTTTGAGCTGTTGCATGGATTATATGACTGTAGTTATGCAACATATTAATACTAGTATTATATTGAGATTCAACAGCAAGTATTGCAGCTAATGATGCTGTAAGGACCAATCAGCTCCCAGAATGCTGATAGAACTGCTTTCAGAAACATCATGGGGCAGAATTACCAAACAGATCCAGGGAGGAAACAGAGACGGATTAAATCAGTTTTATTTTTTCCCATTTGAGGATTTGTTTTTTTTTTTGGTTATATAAAGCAAAGAAATATAGACAATTTATGCAATTATAACTGAAAACTTTAATGTTTTCATACCTTTGAACATATTTAAAGGCAAAAACATAGCACTAGTTATTCTCATGTCCAACAAAACATTCCTTTTTTGGGCATAATCAAAAAAATACCAAAAGTGATGAATGAAACGATGGGAAAAAAAAAAAAGATTTTTAGGAATGAATATGAGAATGTATTTAGAATGGGAAGATGCTGCAGTGTTCTACAGTCCTGGTGGTGTACGTGAGCTCAGCTCTGCCCTTCTCCTGCAGAGGCCACCTGCATCACGGAGATGTCCGTCCTGATGGCGTGCTGGAAGCAGAACAACTTCGTGGACGGTCTGTGCTCCACTGAGATCAGCGGCTTCTACACGTGTGTGAAGGAGGCGCAGGTTTGTGTGTGGGGGGAGAGGGGGGTGTAGGCATCTCTACACATCTCTACACGTCAGGTTCAGCACAGCAATGACTGCGTTTCCATGCATCAATAACCCTTTTAAAACCTGAATATTGGCAATAACCCGAATTTGCACCGCCATGTCAGAAACATCGTGTGGAGCAGAATTATCAAAAAGATCCAGAGCAGCAAACAGAGACGTATGAAATCGTTTTTATTTTTTCCCCCATTCCATTTTAATTTTTTTCCATTTTCATACTATTTCGGTTTTTAATTTTTGAGAATTTGGTGCTCCTTGCATTTTATGCAAATGTAACCCAAAGACAGTATATAAAGTAATGAAATATAGACAATTTATGCAATTATAACTGAAAACTTTAATGTTTTCATACCTTTTAAAGCAGCACTATGTAACTTTTCCAGCTTAATCTAATATTCCATCATCATCATTGTGATGGTACATCAACTTCCAACAGGTTTAATTTCTCCTCTGTCATGGTCTGAGGGGTCTGTATCGGCTTCACTGGACTATGTAACTTTGAGGAGCATGGTAGGAACCCTGCCACACTAAAAAACTACACATTTTTACGGCTTTGACTGCTTTACGGCATACGTCACTTCCCCCTCCTTCCCCATTCGTAGTCGATACAAAGCTGGGCGGGGCGTGGAGCACAGAGCTCAGCAGAAGCTGGTAACATGGCCCAAGCAGCGGAAAAACCCAAGAAAATACAAGTTTTATCGGAGGAGGTGAAAAATAGAAAGCGGGAGAGTAACAAGCTAAATGCCCGGACAAGAATAAACATTGGCCCGGCGTTCACTCGCTGGCGTGGTTTTGGTCATTCTAAAATTACTGACAATATCAACAACAGACACAGAATAATAATAGTGATCATACAATTGTGTAATTTGCAATGAGGAAGCTTTATAAAATAATAATACAATTGAATAGAATTACAGCACTAAAGGAAAGAATGCAATGCAAAGAAAATGTATAGAACATTTCTAGTATTTTTCCTGAGAACTGTAAAATAGTGCAGGGCTGATCTGCAAAACATTCAGTTATTCACAGGTTACAAAGTATTTTTTTATTTTGTCAGTAAGTTTGTGGGACTACTAATTCATGACGAAGTCCCTCTAAAAAACATGACAGGAAAAAGTTGCAGTAGTAATTTGGGGCGCATTATCTGCTGAAACAGGACAGGGGGCGGGGGTGACTTCACTAATAAAACCAAGTTGAACTTAGTGATTTTCAACTTCGTCATATTATATTGTTTATCCAAAAATAGATACATTACCTCTTCACTATCCATCCTGCAAACGACCGCTGAAAACAGGAAAGTAGTTTTGAAAGTCCGTCCCGTCTTATTTCATTCACTATCAAAACAAATGCAGCGACGGGGACAGGAGTTTTCCGGCAGTACGCGCTGGTGCTCATGGGAAATGTAGTTCTTTCTGGTAAAGCACTACCGCTTTTGTCCAAAGGAGCCGCCAAACTCAACAAAAGCTGAAAGTTACATTGTGCTGCTTTAAACATATTTAGAGGCGTCTCTGTATCTCTGAGCAGTGGAGCAGAACAGCTCTCCTCATCACTTGATCAGCGTTTTGCTGCCATTGCTCTACATGCTGGACTGCAGCCGTAGCAGTGGCTCGGATCAGTCCCTAGTGGAGTCAGGATCCCAGCAGAGATCCCGCTGGGCTGCGTGTCGGGTTCAGGAGCTGGACGAGGCTCCCCGAGCTCTTCTGAGGCTCCAGGCTGCTTCATGCTGTACAAACACTTGACCAATCCTCTCCCTCCTTCACAGGCGGCTACGAAGGCCAGGTCTGCGCAGAGCAGCGTCCAGGGGGGACGACTGTCGTCACAACAGGCCACCAAGCTGCTGAAGAGATTCCCCAACCTGAGTAGTGAGATCTAGGACACAAACCTGTGATTCCTCTGTTGTACATGTGCTGTTTTTGATTAAAATTCAACTACCAAAACCTCTCTGCTCCTGCTCGTTATTGACTCCTGTATTGCTGTCTGGGTATCAACACCATCTGATGATCAATCAATCAATCAATCAATCACTTTATTTGTCCCCAATGGGGCAATTAATTTTGCAGCAATATACAGGACTGTCTCAGAAAATTAGAATATTGTGATAAAGTTCTTTATTTTCTGTAATGCAATTTAAAAAAAAAAAAAAAAAAAAAGTCATACATTCTGGATTCATTACAAATCAACTGAAATATTGCAAGTTTTTTATTATTTTAATATTGCTGATTATGGCTTACAGTTTAAGATTAAGATTCCCAGAATATTCTAATTTTTTGAGATAGGATATTTGAGTTTTCTTAAGCTGTAAGCCATGATCAGCAATATTAAAATAATAAAAGGCTTGCAATATTTCAGTTGATTTGTAATGAATCCAGAATGTATGACATTTTTGTTTTTGTAATTGCATTACACAAAATCACAATATTCAAATTTTCTGAGACAGTCCTGTAAACCAAGCTTGAATATTTTTTGTCAAAAGGAAAACAATAACTGTAAATTCAGATATGCGAGGCTGTGGGTGAAATGATATCAAACCATACAAGGTAAACAGCTTTAAGGTGAAATGTAGAGGTACAACCAAAACCTGACTCCAGAGGCTTAAGAAACAGTCTAAATGAAGAACATTCTAACTGAATCTCATGTGGCTCTAACACGGTTCATAAAGCAGGGTTTTCTTTACTTTCCATGTAACCTCAAAAACCAAAATATAATTGTCATGACACTCCAAGTTCCTGGGATGTGGTTTGAGTCCCTGCAGGGATCCCTGCTTGTTCTGGGGCCACAAAACACTTTCCCCCCAACTTTAAGTCTTGATCAATGTCTTAAACCCTGCTTAAACTGTTTTGACTTATTGGCTCACTCCCCGCAGAAATGTATAATAAAAACCTGGATATTTCCTGGTGCCAACAGGTGATGACTGTTCCTGATTATTTTACTGTTGACGTGACGTTCATAGTTGGACTCCAATCATATGCATCAACTTTTGGCCAGATTAAACAATGTTTGACAGTTACAGTATATCCAAGGGTCCATAATTTGCTCATATATGCTACAATTGTCACTGGTACTCTTATCTGGTTTTGAATATCATAATCTGTAGCCTACAATGTTTTGTTTCTTTTTTATCTAAAGTTTTGCCAGACCTGATTCATGTGTAAAATTTGGTGAGTTTTAACATACGGCAAAGTTACAGAAGAGTATTAGGGTCAGGCAGGAGAAAAGTAAAAATAATATTTTAGAGGAGGAAGACTGTTTTTTTTATCATGCACATTGAGAAAAAAGTCGAAATGTCGAGAATAATGTTGAAATACAATTTCGAGAAAAAAGTCGGAATGTTGAGAAAAAAGGTGAAATTTCGACTTTATTCTTGAAAGTGTATTTCAACATTATTCTCGACATTTCAACTTTTTTCTCGAAATTGTATTTCAACATTAATCTGGACATTTCGACGTTTTTCTCAAAGTTGTAAGATCCTTAGTGTCCATTTGTCTGGTGCACCATAAGAAAACCAGTGAAATAGAATCAAAGTTAATACAAGCTTTTATTATATCATGCACAATGTTTTCCGGCGGGAGGTGCACTTCTCTCAAACCACGTAGGCAGGAGAGGAATGCACACGGTGGTCATGGATCCAGCCCTATTTATCTTAAAAAGGGAGGTGTTGTTTGTAGTATCAGCCCTTCAGTGTCCCTGTTCACTGTCTCCCCCCCTAGGACGTCAACCCAGGTCACAGATAAGACCCCCCAAAAAACATCTGTTTCTCCCTATTGTCTTCACTTAACGAAGAGTAAATATCTGAACTATCTAAAGAAAACAGTCGAGCCATAAACAGAGACGGACTCCGCAACTAGATAAAAACATTCAAACTATAGCTGAACTCCGGGATAGGAGATAACTTTGCATATAGAGAAAACCATCAGTGTAAGAAAAACCCTTCAAACTCTTAAACAATTTCATGAAATCCTAACAAAGTGCACAATAAAAAAAAATCTTCCCCTCTCAAATATTTTTTCTCCTGCATGACCCTAATGCTCTTCCGTAAAAAGTTACCAAACAAGCAGTTAGTTAATTTAGAAGATAATAATAATAATGCACAATTAAAGCTGCAAGCAGCGATGAACGGGCCCTCGCACTCATCGCCACCCCTCCCCCCGGGTTCCCCCCACATTCCTAGGTCAATAATACTATAATAAGTGCCTTTGCTGTTCACATAAAACTCAACTTATCATCATAAGCATATCAGAAATGACACCATCCATGACTCTCTATGTCAAACCATCCAAAAGTTATGGTAGAAAATAGGAACTATGAAATATGGAACAAACAGATGAAGGGGGGGGTGCGCTTTTTGGTGTCTATCGTCGCCACGGTAACGCTTTTGACTGAGAAAAGTAATGCGCGTCGGCGCAGGATGGAGACGCACATTTTGATGTATAACACACCTGGATGCACGTTACGGTTCGGGCGAAGAAGCGGCCGAAGAAATGGCATAAATTGCGGCAAAAAGACACAATTAATTCAAAATGGCCGACTTCCTGTTCGGTTTGGGCCATGGCGCCAAGAGACTTTTCTTTTAGTTGTGACATGATACAGGTGTGTAGCGATTTTTGTGCATGTACGTCAAACCGTATTGTGGGGCTTGAAGCACAAAGTTTTCTAGGGGGCGCTGTTGAGCCGTTAGGCCACGCCCATTAATGCAAACCATATCAAATTTTTCGCCAGGCCTGGCTTGGGGCAAAATTTGGTGACTTTTGGGGCACGTTTAGGGGGAAAAAGGCCCTCATTTCGTCGGAAGAAGGAAAAAAAAAAAAAAAAACGAGAAAAATTCCTACAGATACAATAGGGCCTTCGTACGACGAAATATTAGGGCCAAACTAAGACAAAAAAAAAAAAAAGGAAATTACGAGAATAAAGTCATAATATAATGAGAATAAAGTCATAATGTTGCGAGAATAAAGTCATAATAGAATAAAGTCATAATATTATGAGAATAAAGTCATAATGTTGCGAGAATAAAGTCGTAATAGAATAAAGTCATAATATTATGAGAATAAAGTCATAATGTTGTGAGAATAAAATCGTAATAGAATAAAGTCATAATATTATGAGAATAAAGTCGTAATAATACGATAATAAAGTCGTAATAGAATAAAGTCGTAATATTACAAGAATAAAGTCGTAACATTACAAGAATAAAGTCGTAATATTACAAGAATAAAGTGGTAATTTATGAGAATAAAGTGGTAATTTTTAAGAATAAAGTCGTAATATTACGAGAATAAAGTCGTAACATTACAAGAATAAAGTCGCAAAATTACAAGAATAAAGTCGTATGAGAATAAAGTGTTAATTTATGAGAACTAACAGGAAGAGCTTCTTCTCCCTGTGTTAAAATGAGGAATATTGAGCATCTTGTGAAGTTATATTTATATATTTATAATATATTTAATATTACGACTTTATTCTCAAAATATTACTACTTTATTCTCGCAACATTATGACTTTATTCTGGTAATTTTACGACTTTATTCTCATATTATTATGACTTTATTTTCGTAATTTAATTTTTTTTGGTTTTAGTTTGGCCCTAATACTCCGTCGTACCTTCGCACTGTCAGTGCTCGGGCCCTAATATAATAATAATGTACAGTCCAGAAAGCATGGAAAGAGAAAGCCATTTCCCGGAGCGGCCAGCAGCGCTCCCCGGCAGCAGGGGGCGCTGCAGCGCCGCCTCTGCGGCTCCCACCGCAGAAGAAGACAAGTTAAACGTGTGTGATCTGAGCTGCAGGAAAAAAAACTCACATCTACAGGACAAATATCAACACATAACTGTGATGGAGAATGATATTATTCTCTCTCTCGAAGATTTAGGGTAAGTTAACGCCTCCTGTGCCGGAACGTGTCAGCCTCACGCGATAAACTGCATTTAATTACATTTTTTTCCCCCTCCGTCTGTCCCATTTTTAGCTAGCTGATGCAATATATGTGACTTTATTTAAGCGAGAAAGCTGCTGTTGAAGAGAGTTTAAGGGTCATGCAGGGTGATCGATGATATTTGGGGTGATTGCAGCTCCACATGTGGGTGTAAACCGATCTGAGACTGATTTAGATGTCAGATGAACAGCTGCGTCAGCAGCAGCAGCAGCGACGCCCGGCAGAGCAGCTCACACCCGTCCCTCCATTCAGATAAACCAGGACTCTGTCCCTTCATCCAGTTAAACCAGGACTCTGTCCCTTCATCCAGTTAGACCAGGACTCTAGAGAGACCCGTCCCTCCATTCAGGACTCTGTCCCTTCATTCAGTTAAACCAGGACTCTCTGTCCCTCTATCCACTACAACCAGGACTCTACAGAGATCTGAGACCCGTCCCTTCATTCAGGACTCTGTCCCTTCATTCAGTTCAACCAGGACTTTAGAGAGACCCGTCCCTTCATTCAGTTAAACCAGGACTTTAGAGAGATCTGCTGCTCTACCTCCATCCACTAGAACAGGACTTTACAGAGATCTGAGACCCGTCCCTTCATTCAGTCCAGGACTAAAACCAGGACTCTAGAGAGATCTGCTCTCCACCTTCATCCACTACAACCAGGACTCTAGACAGATCTGAGACCCGTCCCTTCATCCACTAAAACCAGGACTTTACAGAGATCTGTCCTCCACCTTCATCCACTACATGGAGGATGGAGGTATCCACTAAAACCTCCATCCAGTAACACCTCCATCCACTAAAACCAGGACTCTCCGTCCCTCCATGCACTAAACCAGGACTCTGTCCCTCCATCCACTAACACCGGGACTCTACAGAGATCCTCCCAGCCCAGTGTGCAGAAACCCCTGACAACTTCATCCATGTGTAGAGTTTAAGAGTTCATGTCTAAATGTGGTAATGAGAGGCTAAAACAGTCGTGGCTTCATACGTGTCATTATTGAGATGACAGAAACCAAGACAACATGGAGACGTCCACTTGGAAACGTCTGCGTGTCCACAGCTGTCTTCAGGTCCCACCACAGCACCTCATTTTTCAGCAACTGATTCAGATGGACGAGCTGATTCAGACCAGGTTTTAGCTCTCAGACAGATGTCCTCACATGTCCCTCCAGAATACTCTGGTCCAGAGATGAGTTTCATGGTCCCCTGGCGTGGATAAGGTGTCCAGGTCTGTTTTCCAGTATTTTCCACCTGTGAATAATATTTTTAGACAGACATTACCTTGTAACTCTTCCCAGAGTGATACGCAGAAGCAGTAGCTCCTCTTAAGATAATCGCTGATGTCTTTCCTCCTCGGTGTTGTGAATGCTCTCAACTGCCAAACCGCTGCTTTTCTAGAAGGGCTCACACTTACCGATGATCACTTTAGCAGACACATCTGATCGTGGGAGCGGTAAAGGTGTAGTTACTTTCTGACGTGCTGTTTCTGCATCCTGTCCTAGTTCTTGTTCACTAAATAGTAATAATAATTATTTTCCTTGTATTAATCCCACAATGGGGAAATTCTTTCTCTGCATTTAACTCATTTTCTAGTGGAACTAGTAGCAGTGGTCTGCAATTTGCACGGTGCCCGGGGAGCAGTGAGGGTTAAGGGCCTTGCTCAGGGGCCCAAAGTGGTCGGCCTTGGTTGCGGCATGGTGTAAATGGAATAAACATGGTGTCATATTAGGGCTGGGGATCCATTCAAATGTCAAGAATCTATTCCGATTCTTAACATTCAGAATCGATTATCAAGATTTTTCTAGCGATTTGGGTTAGTGTTATTAAAACTGTTTTTTCAGCTGTTGCATGAATTATATGACTGTAGTTATGCAACATATTACTACTAGTATAATATTGAGATTCAACAGCAAGTATTGCAGCTAATGATGCTGTAAGGACCAATCAGCTCCCAGAATGTTGATAGAACTGAAACAGAAACATCATGGGTCAGAATTACCAAACAGATCCAGGGAGGAAACAGAGACGGATGAAATCGGTTTTATTTTTTTCCACATTCCGTTTAAATGTTTTCTATTTTCGGTCTGTTTCGGTTTTACATTTTTGAGAATTTGTTTTTTTAGCATTTTATGCAAATGTAACCGCAAGACAGTATATAAAGTAATGAAATATAGACCATTCATGCAATTATAACTGAAAACTTTAATGTTTTCATACCTTTATACATATTTAAAGGCAAAAACATGGCAGCAGTTATTCTTGTGTCCAACAAAACATTTTTTTTTTTGGGCATGAACAAAAAAAATACCAAAATTTTGAATCGGAATATCGATTTTTATTTTTTTTTTTCAACACAAGCCTATGTCATTTGTCGTGTCGTCATTCATGTGAGGGGGATTGAAAGATTGATTTGATGTTGTGATAAATGCAGAGGCTGGAGTGGGTCCCCCCCTCAGCCCGGCTCCGGGTGATGACCCGGTGATGACCCGGTGGTAACACCGGTTGTAACCACGGTCCCTGCGTGTCTCTGCAGGTACCAGGGTCCGCTGCTGGAGGACGGGGCTCTGGATTCTGCTGCTGGCGGAGGGGCAGCTTCACCCGAGTACACCAAACTCTGTGCCTGGATCGTTGCAGAGCTTCGACTTTACTGCAAGCTGGAGGAAAATGTCCACGCCACCAACTGTAAGAGCCGTTTGATCTCGGTGGAGGAGGGGCCCGGTGGAGGGCCGCCAGGACACTTTCAATCATTTCCTGTTAAAGGTTTTGCAGCACAACTAATGGGTTGTTGTTTAAATCGCAGCAGCGCTGTTGGGAGTCCAGCCGTCGGTTTTACACGCACCCCTTTGTTTTCCTCCACTTTTTACTGGACTACACAAGTCTGGGCAACAAAAACTACACACCCTACTCCAAAACACACCAAGGCTAGTGTATATATCAGGGATCAGCAACCCGCGGCTCTAGAGCCGCATGCGACTCTTTAGCGCCGCCCTAGTGGCTCCTGGAGCTTTTTCAAAAATGTTTGACCTTTTTTTTCTCCTTTTTTTCCTTTTTATCTTTTTTCTTATTTTCCTTTTTTTCTTTTTCTTCCTTTTTCCTTTTTTTTAATCTCGACATTTCGACTTTTTTCCCGACATTTCGACTTTTTTCTCGAAATTTTGACTTTTCTCAACATTTTGATTTTTTTCTTGACATTTTGACTTTTTTCTCAAGATTGTACTACAACATTAATCTCGACATTTCAACTTTTTTTTCGACATTTCAACTTTTTTCTCGAAGTGCATAATGAAAAAAAAATCTTCCCCCAGTTCTAACTAATATATCTACATGCAGCATGTGTTGCCTTCATTCTAAGGCTTATACAAGACTTTTCATTTTTTGCGGCTCTAGACATATTTGTTTTTTGTGTTTTTGGTCCAATATGGCTCTAAAACATTTTGGGTTGCCGACCCCTGGTAATATCGATACACGATATTGAGGTCACAATAACGATATGATATTATAGCAGTATTTTTTTAACAACCTTGAATGAGGAACATATGACTGGAAAAAATTGTCTTTTATTTGAAAGACACAAAATACAAAACAATGCTGTGCATTTGCCTTATTGTTACAGTTTGTAATGCTTTATAACTGTTTAAGTTTTAAAGAGAAAGCCAGGCCAACCATTTTCCACAAACTGAACTAAAAGTAAATGTAAGGTTTGCATTAAGCATCTTCAGTTTCATAAGTAAAAATATTTTGCCACAAACTGAATAGTTTCTCTCTTGTATGACTTGACTTTTTTTTTCCCCCAGAAATTTAACAACTAAAATTAAATAAATAAAAGTAAATAAATAAACTATGAAAAGTCCCAAACTCCAAAGTCAACATGACTGTTATTTATCTTGTGCCAGAGCTCAGAGCTTCACCTGCTCCAGCCTGAGGCCGTTAGGTGAACCCGTTATCGTTTCATCCTCCCATCTTTGGGGACGACACAATCTTTACATCATAAAAAGATTGATTCATGCTCACCTTAGAAGTAAAAGTTCGGAGCTCAAAACCCTGCAAGCGTGATCGGGACATAAAGCGGTACTAGTTTCTTCTGAGCGGAGGAAGATTTTGGTTCGCGGGTTGAGGTTGTCACATGATCCCGCTGCACCAATAGGATGTTACTAGTAAACAATATATTCATATTAATAACCCAATATTGCGCTACAGTTTGTCACCTCCACGACACATATTGTGACGTTTTTGTATCGTGAAATTTCGTGGCACGATATATTGTTCCACCCCTATGCTCTGATAAGAACAACATTTCTGCTATAGTGTGGGCTAAAAGAACTTCTTTCCATTTCCACCAGTTCCTGTTGTTTTTAAATGTTCCCACCGTTTTCCAGGAATCTGAAAGTGGAAATAAAAGCAACCAGTCTGAGGTCATTCAACCAATGATCACGACCTATAGGAGAGCTGAAGTTTGGATTTGACTGTCTGCTTTAAAGCTGCCCCTAGTTGCCCCTGGTGTTGCAGTCTTCGGCCTGTAAAGTTTCATTAACTTTAGATGGAATCTAAAGTTAATCAAGCAGTCGGTCCGACAGTCTCAGGAAGGATGCTGAATCTTTTAAATGTTTGTCCACAGGGGGCGCTATAACGCTTGTATACCACAGTCTGTGTCTCACGAAACATAAAACTCTTATGGCTTTTCAACTAGTACCTACTCGGCTCGACTCAACTTGGCCTGGTTTCTTTTCCACTACAATTCAGCACCTGGAGAAGTAGGAAGTTGGAGTGAAGCTGCTGTGACGTATTTGATTGTGTGATCTAAACGAAGAAGACAACAACACTTAAGCCTGAATTATGGTTCTGCATACCCCCCGCGACCGCTAATTCGCGATCTTTTCCTGAATGGTTTATCCAACTTTTTCCGGTCACAGTGAATCAAAGAGATAAGGACAACTATTGTGCAAGAAACCAAAACAAAAAAAATCACACACACACGAAGAAAAGAGCGCTGAAAGTTCACGCTGAAAGTTCAAACCGGAAACCGGAAATGCGTTGCTACCAAGTGAACCAATCACAGCCCTCTCTGTCTGCGTGTGGTCTGCGTCGCCTCCACGCGTAGTTACAATTTTCAGGAGGTGCACGTCAGTGACGGCGTCAGTGACGGCGTGTGGTCTGCGTCGACGCGTAGCACACGCCGTAGGCACGGTGTCGTTTTGACGCAGAACCATAACTCAGCCTTAACCCAACTACCCCACAGAGGACTTCAGATACGATTGTACTTCTAACAACAGACTTGTGGGGCCAATCCCAATACACCCCCTACTTTCTACCACTTCACCCTAAAAATAGGTAGGGCCCTTGTAATGTTCCCTAGGGATTGGGACACCACTTGCTACGTCACTGCGTGGTTTACGTTCGTGTACGTAAGCGACTGCGTAGTTACGTTTGCACATACGTCACACCATATCAGGAAGCCGAGAGCTAAAAGCTGTTTTAATTTCTGCTGTAGTGCTGTTAATATGCCACTTTATTAAGTTTTAATATTTTTTCAGGCGTAAAAGTAATCGTTAAGATCCCCAACCTGGGCTCAGTTTATCCAAATAACGCCTGTTAAGAAATTTGCTCCCATGTTTTCGGGATGAGAAGAGCCGCCGGCTCGGGAGCTGATTTATGATAAATCAGCCTTTATTCTGGCGAGATCTGAAGATACAACGCAACGAGCAAGCGAGTGATTATGTACATTCACTGAGTGAATATTATGAAAGTAAAATATATATTTCTCGCTAGAAATGTAATCAAAACGCATTTTTATGCAGAAACTAACTCAAAATATTGATTTTATTCACTAAAAATTACAAATGTCCGCCATGTTTTTTTTGTTTGATTCAGTCTGCAAATGATGACAATGACTCTAAGGAGGAGAGAATTAAAAAGGGATCTAGACGGTGATAAGGAACGACCAGATCTACCAGGAGCTCTGTCTCTTCATAGCTGCTCACGACTCCAGCTGACTTTTCAGCAGCACCGAGACAAACTAAAATTAAAAAGCGTCGTTGCTTGAAGTTTCTCTCACTCTCATTTTTTAACTTGATATCAAACACAAGCCACAGACCCAGCAGCACATCTATCATCTCCTCCAGGTTCTACATCTTTAGTGTTGTTGTCTTCTTCCTTTAGATACACAATCAAATACGTCACAGCAGCTTCTCCAACCTCCTACTTCTGCTGCAGGTGCTGAATTGTAGTGGAAAAGAAACCAGGCTGAGATGAGTAGAGCCGAGTAGGTGCTGGTGGAAAAGCGCCATTTAATTCTGCTTTGTGATTATTCCTCACTTCTTGAGTCATCTGAATGATGCTTTGGGAGACGCCACAGAGGGGCAGTCAGAGTCTGTGTGATCCTCCACATTGTGAATGGTTTGGCCGGTCCTGGATTACCAGAGAAACCTGAGAGCCCTGCTCTCCTCTGGCTGGGGAGCCTGGCTCTGCTCTGCTGCAGTCTGGTGGCCAGACCAAACCAGCTCACGTCTCTGTCCAACAGGTGTGTCTGAACTTGTGTCCTCCTCCAGGTCCCACGGAGGCGGAGAGCTTCCAGCTGGAGATGAGCGGCCTGATGACGGAGCTGGCGTGTCCGTACCCCGTCCTCACCAGCGGAGACCTGGCTCAGAGGTTCCTGAGCAAGACCGACTGCCTGCTGCTGCTCAGTACGTTCACTTCCCAACAATCTCTCTGTTTAAAGAGGAAACAAACCTCCTTCATCCTGGATCAGCCTCCAGGTTAACCATGTCAGCAACAGATTCAGTGTTTGGTATTAACATCCCGCGCTACAGAACTTAAAGGGGACATATTATGGCATTTAATGTATATTTTAAACAGGCTTTGAATGTCTTAAAAACAATCTAAAGCTTGTTTTTTCTACATAAATCAGAAAATCAGCCTGTGGGCCATGTCTCTAGTTTTACCGCTTCTAAAGCCTTTTTCTGTGCTTCATTCTGAGGGGAGGTGAGGCTATGATAATGAGGCTCTGTGCTGATTGGCTGCTTGAATGACGTGTAGCAGGGGAAGAGACAAAGCGTCGCTCCGGGAAGAAGAGCAGTGGCTGCGTAGCAAAGCGTGTCCACGGTTCTGCGTTAAATCGACACGTACCCTACGCCGTAGGCTCTGCGTTGGTGTAACGCGGAACCATAAATCAGCCTTTAGTCACCTCGTCTTCACACTAATTCACACAGGAAGATTGAATTTAATTCTAAACAGGTACACCACGGTTATTTACTCCGATTCCTCATCATTTCACTTCTTATGTTACAAGACAAATGAATCCTGTTAACTGTAAAGAAATCACAACACTGAATTTTCACAAATGGCAACTTTATTGTTAAAATATATAAATAAAATGTATGCACTATTGCTGGCTCAGGAAGGCCCGCGCGTCTTCTGAATGTGAACAGCTCCAGGTGCTTGAAAGATCTGAAACCACAGAAGAAAAATGTATTACGGTACTAATAGAGCCCCGAGCCCGGAGCCCCCGGGTTCGGAGCCCCCGGGTTCGGAGTTCCTCGACGGTCCGGTCCGTGAGCAGCT
Source organism: Cololabis saira (assembly GCF_033807715.1). Taxonomy (NCBI): domain Eukaryota; kingdom Metazoa; phylum Chordata; class Actinopteri; order Beloniformes; family Belonidae; genus Cololabis; species Cololabis saira. Next base: position 39,883,315 of record NC_084603.1, read on the forward strand.
CCTGCAGCTCCGTATGCGGCCACGGTGCTCCGGAGCTCAGCTAAATACTTAGCCCATGCAAAGATCATACAAATATAAATAACATAAAAAAAAAACGTAACTTACCGCTGACTCGTGTGCAGTTGCCAGGTCCGTACTGTGGGAACTGATCCTTTTATGAGGGTAAATGTCGGTGCAAAACCTCATTTTTACTCTCCCTCGCTGTTGTCTTGGGTTTTGGTAATTCTAAGATTACTGACAATAACAACAGACACAGAATAATAATAGTGATCATAAAATTGTGTAATTGGCAATGAGGAAGCTTTATAAAATAATAATACAATTGAATAGAATTACAGCACTAGAGGAAAGAATGCAATGCAAAGAAAATGTATAGAACATTTCTACTATTTTTCCTGAGAACTGTAAAATTGTGCAGGGCTGATCTGCAAAACATTCAGTTATTCACAGGTTATAAAGTATTTTTTTATTTTGTCAGTAAGTATGTTGGACTACTAATTTATGACGAAGTCCCTCTAAAAAACGTTTGTAGTTTGGGGCTCATTATCTGTCTGAAACAGGACGGGGGGGCGGGGGAGACTTCACTAATAAAACCAAGTTGAACTTAGTGATTTTCAACATCGTCATATTATATTGTTTATCCAAAAATAGATACATTACCTCTTCACTATCCATCCTGCAAACGACCGCTGAAAACAGAAAAGTAGCTTTGAAAGTCCGTCCCGTCTTATTTCATTCACTAACAAAACAAATGCAGCGACGGGGACAGGAGTTTTCTGGCAGTACGTGCTGGTGCTCATGGGAAATGTAGTGTTCTTTCTTTTTTTTTTTTTTTTTTTTTTTTTTTTGTTTTTTTTTGTTCAAAGATATAAAACAAAGTTGATGCTAATCGACCTGTTTGTTCTCCTTTTTTCCAAATGAGAATCGATTAAAGAATCGAATCGTTAAACAGAATCGAAAATGGAATTGGAAAAATCTTATCACCTGGAAGAAGAGCTTACCGGGTCTGGCTCCAGACTGGCTCCAACAACAGTGTTTCTATTTATTTTTAAACCTGAAAAACTGATAAAAACTAAAGCTCCTGGAGCAAACACACCGAACCTTTCTGCCAGATTTCATCACCTCTGACCAGAGTTGAGGGATTCCACGTGTAAATCTTGGGTAACTGCGTCTCTGTGACCGGCTTCCAGGGCCGTTAGTCCAGCAGTGATGGCTGACGCCACATCGTAGGGGGGGTCAAGTCCAACCATGTCCACACAGCTTCTGAAAATGTGGTGTCCTTGCGGGAGAAATGTGACGTTCCTGGCGTTCCTGTGTCACAGCTTTCCTGGTGTCTGAGTTGGAGGCGTCCAGGATGGTCCTGGTCACCAAGCCCCAGAAGAAGGCCCAGGAGTCCGGCAGCCCCGCCTTCCAGGAACTGAAGGGCATCTGCATGGCGCTGGGCATGTCCAAGCCCCCCGCCAACATCACCATGTTCCAGTTCTTCACCGGCATCGAGAAGAAGGTGAGTGGGTCCGGCGGCGGGACGGCAGCCCAGGAGCTTCCCTTCCTCCTGGTTTCTGTCTATGGAGCTTTTAACTGTTAGCAGTTATTTTCATCGGGGTTCCAGTTCTGTGCTGTTGGCTGATTTATTTCTGCATGGGGCATTTTTTTGTGGCCCTTTTATGGCACTTTTCCACTAGTCTCGGCTCAGCCCGGCTCGGCTCGGCGCGGCTCGACACGTGTGTTTTTCCACAGCCAGGTGAGAAGTGGGGGGGTTGTGGTGAAGCTGCTGTGACGTACTCGATTGCGCAGCACCTTTGTTTGTGTCGGCGCTGATGAGAAATCAGCTGGAGCCGCGAGCGGCTGAGAAAAAAACAGCCCGTCTACATCGCTTTTTTAATTTTTTCTCGACAGCCACCAGGTTTATGAACATCTGCACCTCAGAGTTGGATCACCAAACAGACGTTTTTGCTGTATAATAAAATCGCCGCGAGTCGCCTCGCGCTGACTCCCGCTTCCTGATTCAAACGTCTGCCGGCCCCGCCCCCTGACCAATCAGTGGCGCGGAGGGTGATGACGTCAGAAATAGTCCCGGCTCAGCCCTGATAGAACCTCGCTGAAATGGTTACAGAAATAGTATCGACTTGGAGCGGCTCTACCCGTCTCAGCCCTAGTGCAAAAGCGCAAAACGGGTAGAACCGAGCTGAAGTGATACTAGTGCAAAAGGGGCATTATTCAAGTTGCAGACAGGAAGGGGGTAGAGGGAGAGAATGGGGATGCGCAGGCCGGGATTGGAACCTGCGACCACTGCAGGAGGAGCCTCAGTATATGAACCGCTTGCTTAACCCACTGCACCACCAAGCTGCCCCCCTTTCATATTTTTGAAGTGCTTTTCAATTCGGTGTTTTTTTTTTCCTTGTTTTTTTTACTTACCGTATTTTCGCGACCATAAGGCGCACATAAAATTATTTTTTCTTTTTAAAAATGTGCTGCGCGGCCAATGAAACGTTGCACCGTATCTATTACCTGTATTACGGTAATGTAAGGCGGACGGCCACCATGAGAACGGTAAAGGGAGAAGGGGGCGGGTGAAGCACCCGTGAGTTGCGGACGTGAATGAGACCATCCTCAGACTGAAAGCAGTAGCGCTGGCGGAAGAAATGAAAATTGAACATTTTCATGGAGGTCTGTTTTGGTGCTTTTGCTTCATGAAACGGTGCCAGCGCAGCAGCAGCGCCCAGCAGATTACATGGAAAAGATGGAGAGACGGGGTTCGCGCTGGGGAAAGACAGGGTTTGCGCCGGGGAAAGACACTTCAACAACATTCAATATACAGGACTGTCTCAGAAAATTAGAATATTGTGATTTTCAGTAATGCAATTACAAAAACAAAAATGTCATACATTCTGGATTCATTACAAATCAACTGAAATATTGCAAGCCTTTTATTATTTTAATATTGCTGATCATGGTTTACAGCTTAAGAAAACTCAAATATCCTATCTCAAAAAATTTGAATATTCTGGGAATCTTATTAAACTGTAAAAACAAGTATCTATTCCAAAATTAGGACATTAAATATATGAAATCAAATATACACATTCATACATACAAGCAAACTTACAGATAAGTCATGAGGAAACCAGTCTTATTGTGTTAATAAAGACACTTAAGGACTCCACCGTTTGGAGCCTTAATAGATATGTAATGTGCTCCATCTGATAGAGGTCCCAAACCTTCTGGATCCATGTATTATATGACGGGGGGTTGGGTTCTCTCTAATAGTTATAGACTTCAGTGCTGCTGTAAGTAATATGTTTAAAAGATATCTTTTGGACCTCCCATTCATTCCTTTAGGCATCACCCGCCACAGCAGGGTCTCGGGGTCTTAAGAGCATCAAATACCCCAGAATGTCTTTAGTTTGGGACACGACCAGAATACATGGTATGATTGGCAGTATGTGCTCCACAATTCCTCCAGCAAGAGCTGGAATGTGAGCGGCTCATTTTAGATCCTATTTCTGGAGTCCTGACGTGAACGCCCTCCATGTATTTGAACTTGTGGCCAGGTGTTCCTCACTACACTCCTCCTCCCAGGCTTCCTGTCATATAACCACATTAATTTCTGCTTTATTTGGAGAGAGTTTGTGCATTCATGGAGAAAAATATACTGTAAAATCTACTAATCCATTTTCCATCTCCATTTCCTGTTTGTACTTCTATCAGGAACTGTTCGATAGGGCAAGTTTTTAAGAGTGTACCCCATTCCTTTTGCCCCATCAGAAATGTTATAAATTGTAGTTACCGGTAGAAATTAGTTTTAGGAAGACCATTACCATTTCTCCACTGCTCAAATGTTTTTAGACGACCAAAACTGAATAACTGGTGCAGATAAACCAGGCCGTACCCTGACCCCCTTCTGAAGCTGCTGTCCATACTATTAGGTGCAAAGCTCCTCATAGATCCAATGCTGATTTAATTACCATATTTGTGTTGGTAATCCAAAAGTTGACTGATTTTAATGGCGCTTTTACCCTAGTACCTACTCAGCCCGACTCGCCACGCCTCGACTCGCCCTCGTTTCTTTTCAAATCCCCAGAGTAGAAGTAGGAGGTTGGAGTGAAGCTGTCAACGTATCAATCAACGTATTTGATTGTGGGATCTAAATGAAGAATACAACAACAGTAAAGATGTAGAACCTGGAGGAGATGATAGATGTGCTGCTGGATCTGTGGCTTGTGTTTGATATCAAGTTAAAAAATGAGAGTGAGAGAAACTTCAACCGGCAACGCTTTTTAATTTTTTGTTAGTTTGTTTCGTTGCTGCTGAAAAGTCAGCTGAAGCCGTGAGCAGCTATGAAGAGACAGAGCTCCTGGTAGATCTGGTCGTTCCTTAAGGCTGAGTTATGGTTCTGCGCCAAATGACGCCGTGCACACGCCGTCACCGTGACGCCGTCGTGAACCTCCGGACTTCTCCGTCACTCCATTTCTCCGCGGTGCAGTACCCCCGTGACCGCTAATTCGCGATCTTTTCCTGAATGGTTTATCCGACTTTTTCCGGTCACAGTGAATCAAAGAGATAAGGACAACTATTGTGCAAAAATACAAAACCAAAAAAATCACACATACACGAAGAAAAAAGCGCTGAAAGTTCACCACTGCTTCAAACCGGAAACCGGAAATGCGTTGCTATCAAACGAACCAATCAAATGTGCGTGTGCTCTGCGTCGCCTCGACAAGTAGTTACAATTTTTGGGAGGTGCAGGTCAGTGACGGCATCAGTGACGGCGTAGGGTACGCGTCGACCAGTGATGTGCGGAGATATTCATGGATGGTGAGGCACTGACTTCATCAGTCAGATTTACAAGCATATGAACCCTCCAGAGCAACTTATTTAACATTTGAATGGCAGCAGTTTACTGGTTATGTTTAAAACCTCCTATCGTCATTCACATACAAATGCTTTACACATACAAACTGTAGCGCACAAAATGCACATTTAATTAAAAAAATTACCTTTACTTATTCCTTCAATTTAGAAATGTAATCCTCCATTCTGAAAGTAAGACCAGGCGAGAAGAAAACGGATAACTACACTTGACTTGCTAACTGTAAACTCCATGGATGTATTGTATGGTAAACTCCTGCTTGTTGTCACTTATTCTGCAGCCAATGAGTCGCAAGAAGAATCCCTGAGCTCACTAGTGCCCCCTACCGTGAGGCAGGAGAAGTGCGTGCCTCCCCCGTGCCTATTTTTAGCCGTTTTATGATTGCGCCGGCACAAGAAACACATTACACACATATTGTTCATTATATAAATCAGCTTAACTATGGAAACTTATTTCATATAGCAAACGTGTTTGAAAATTTTAATAGTGACATACAAAGAGACAGCGATCTGGTCTCGCTACATGACACGGCAGCACAGTTAGCCGAGTGATTGCGCAATCCATGGTGAGGCTCAGCGGGTGCTGCCTCACCGCCCGCATCTTCTCAGCATTTGAACGGCAAATGTGAAAAATCGGCGATTTTGAAGAAAAATAATCTAAAAATGGTGAAGTTAAATGGAAAATTACTTTATAGTACAAATCAATTGATAAATATAAAAAAATATTTTTTTTTCATTTTACATTTCTTTCTTTCCATGATGGCAGGTGAGGCACAGCCTCCCCTGACCGCACGTCACTGGCGTCGACGCGTACCACACGCCGTAGGCACGGCGTCGTTTTGACGCAGAACCATAACTCAGGCTTTATCGCCCATCTAGATCGCTTTTAATTCTCTCCTCAGCACCAGGTTTATGAACATCTGACCCTCAGAGTTGGATCATGAAACAGACTTTGCTGCCATTGCCTGTTGAATAAAATGAACCAGAATCCGTCAGAGTCTCTTTCTCTGATTTCCTCCTCCTGACTCAGACGTCTGACTCCAACCCCCCGACCAATCAGTGTCCTGTAGTGTGATGATGTCAGATACAGTCGACTCAGCAGCTTAGAACCTCGGCAGAATAGATACAGAAAAAGTATCTACTCGGCACGTTAGACCCCTAGTGGAAAAGAACCAAACCGAGTGGAAGAGAGTCGGGCTGAGTAGGTTCTAGTGGAAAAGCACCAAAAGAGTGTTCTTAGTCCAAGTTGTCTTTCCTTTATGGGATCATCCAGGAAGGGCAGGTCCTGCAGAGATTTTAGCGAGCATAAACTTTTTTCTTTGTTAAGTCAACATGTGTCTATATTATTCTTAAGCCGCGATATCATAGGCTTCATTTGTGCAGCCCAGAAATAAGATTTTACAGGACTATCTCAGAAAATTAGAATATTATGATAAAGTTCTTTATTTTCTGTAATGCAATTTATATAAAAAAAAAAAAAAAAAAAATAATGTCATACATTCTGGATTCATTACAAATCAACTGAAATATTGCAAGCCTTTTATTATTTTAATATTGCTGATTATGGTTTACAGTTTAAGATTAAGATTCCCAGAATATTCTAATATTTTGAGATAGGATATTTGAGTTTTCGTAAGGTGTAAGCCATGATCAGCAATATTAAAATAATAAAAGGCTTGCAATATTTCAGTGGATTTGTAATGAATCCAGAATGTATGACATTTTTGCATTACAGAAAATAAAGGACTTTATCACAATATTCAAATTTTCTGAGATAGTCCTGTAGATTTGGGAGTTTAAGACCACCCTTTTGATTTAGATAACTGTAGGGTTTTGAGTCAACGTTTTGACATCATTTTCTCCAAATTATTTAATGTATATTGTGTAATTTCTAAAGGTAACATCAGAAACAGGCAAAGCAGTCTGGGTAGAATGTTCATGCGTATACTTTCCTCACGCCCCAGTACAGACAGGGACAGGTCTTCATGCATTCACCTGTTTCTTTTAAACATTTGACCTTCTCTTGATGTTACCAGGATATCAGCACCTTCAGGACTGCTTGTTTCCTTTCTCTCCTCTCAGCTGAAAGAAGCCATGAGTCGCGTCCCACCCAACCACGTGGGGGAGCCGTTGTTGAAGAAGCCTCTCGGACCTCTCCACCTGGTAAATGCTGCACCGAGACGGCCTGGGAACGCTGCTCCACCCAACCACTTCCTCTTCCCTTCTCATGTCTTCTTTTTCACTCTTCTTTGACAGGAAAAGATCGAGGCCATAAACCAAGCGCTCGTAAACGAGTACGAGGTGAGGAGGAAGATGTTGTTGAAGCGTCTGGATGTGACGGTCCAGTCCTTCGGCTGGTCCGACAAAGCAAAGGTGCGTGCTAGCTTGGACTATCCCTGCCACATCAAGGAAACTTAAATTGTTATTTTCTAATTGGGTTTTTTTTAAGTAGATGGATGGTTCTGGTATTTTTTGAAAGGTAACAATCTGAAGTTCTTCCCCCAACTGTCAGAATCACTCAGTACGTGCACATGCAGCGATTCAACATGGTTGCAGATCTGATCAGATAATGACATGCAGAAGATTGGATCAACTTATCTGATCACACATGCTGTTCTGAGATCAGACTGAATCAGATTGAATAAGCCACTGTAACCAGAGCATGGCTGACTCCGTGACGCTAGGTGGCGCTGTACCCGAGGTAACCATGGTAACCATTTCAACAAAGAGCCACTTCCGGTTGACCTCCGCTTATCAACAACAAGGAAATGAAAAAGTGCATTCTAACTGCTTTCCTATTAATAATCTGTCTAAAACAGCCTTTCTCAACCTTTTTTCGGGCATGACACCTTTCAAAAGTGAATAAAATCTCACGACACCCCAGAGTAAAATATAATTAAAACCGCACTGCATCGCTCTGACTGTAAATGAATATGTCCCGTTTGTATCAATAACTTTAACACGTTAACTGCACCAGAGTATAAGTCATCGTTCACTGTTGTGCTTAGTTGCCACGCTGATGGACAGAAACTATGGTGACTTTTAAAAGAAAGACTGCCTAAAGAGACTTTTCCAGCCGGCTTCACGCCGGCTGGAAAAGTGAAGTCTGATTTATGGTTCCGCGTTAAATCGACGCAGAGCTTACGCCGTAACGTACGCGGCGAAGCGCACCGTACGTGTGCGTCGCCGCATAACCTACGGCGTAATCTCTGCGTTGGTTAACGCAGAACCATAAATCAGACTTAAGGCTGCAGCGGCGTGTGAGCGACGGATGACTGAGGGAGAAGAGTTTCTCCAGGAATGGAAGGCAGCGCCGGCCAAGTTATGCCACAGTTTGCAGATAGATTGTTGATGCGTGGGCTAACGTGTCTGCTGGGATTATTTTGCGAGCTTTTGCAAAAGCATTTCCGAGACGCCGCGGCACGGAACGTGACTCTGACAGCGAGGAATCCGGACTGGTAGCTGATTTAGCGGAGCTCTTTAATGCAGAAACAAAGGATGAGACTTAATGGGTTTGATTAATGTAAAAACTGAAATAAAGTAGCCTACAATCAAAGTATTGTATACTGTATTTTTAAATACGCACACTCCTGTGCGTGTGCGTGTGTGTGCGTGTGCGTGTGCGTGTGCGTGTGCGTGTGCGTGTGCGTGTGCGTGTGCGTGTGCGTGTGCGTGTGCGTGTGCGTGTGTGTGTGTGTGTGTGTGTGCCGTTTCGGTCGGTGCGCCGTGTGTGTTTTAAATACAGAAATATGACACATAAGACTGAGGCTATGCCTTTTCACACGGCGCCCGTATGGTCGCGAAAATACAGTATTTATATATGAAATGTCAGAATAGGAAATATTTTGACGACACCCCTGAAGCAGTCACACGACACCCCAAGGTGCTACTACTGAGCAGCGTCGCGTCGTCTTCCGGGTGAATCCCCTCCCCCGGGGGAAAACCCCACCCGGGGGAAAATTCTCGAGCATGCGCAGACTGTAATATCCATGTCCCCGTACACATGGCATTAACAAGGCGGTTGCGACTGGCTTGGGACTGGCTTATCTAGGTGCTGCAAGTAGGTTGATGAATCCGGTCTGATCAGATTGACTTGACTGACTTAAGGTGTTCACATGCAGTTTAAAAGTCAGTACGATGTGTGCAAATGATCTCCAACCAGCTTGAATCGCTGCATGTGCACGTACTGACTGTAACTACTAGTATTATTCAGTAATCTCAGTTTGAACACACTGAAATTGAAGCTTTTTATTTCAGCTGGAAATGTGTTTTGTAATCAGATGTCTGCAGATGAGAGAATTTGTGACTTATTGGTTTTAAAACACACTGAGACACAGCCTGAAGCCTTATCTAGTGCAAGTTCAAATTTGATAACAATACCACAAAAAATGATTATTTTACACATGATTTTGTAAGACTGTCTTACAAAGAATTTTATTCTAACAATTATGTCCCATGGGCATAACCTTTGAACCGTTGAAGATACCACGTACATACATATATATATATATATATATATATATATATATATATATATATATATATATATATATATATATATATATATATATATATATATATATATCGTTGTGTTCAGCATTTCATTTGCTATACAATTGCACCATCTTCTGGGCGAATGCTGCAATAAACCTAGCTTTTTCTCATGACAAAAGCCGGACGTGCTCGTCCCGCCCCAACACAGGCGCTCATTCGCTATGAGGGGACAGGAAGCTCTTGTATGGCTGGATGACCTGTCAATCAATGTAGAGTGTACGCTCCATTTTAGCTTGTTCTTGTTTAGCTGGAGAAAGTTGTGACACATCCAGTCATTAATCTCCTCAAACCATTTACCAAGAGCCTGTACAAGGCCTTGGTCTCCTTGTGACTTTGTAATATACACCAGCGTGTCATCTGCATAGTAGCTATGGTAGTTTATTTTGATCTTTATAACCTGTGCCAGTGAGAGCATTTAGATGTTAAACAGAAAAGGTCCGAGGATAGAACCTTGGGGAACTCCACATGCAGTTCTTGTCTGCTCAGATGTAAAATCAACTATTGACACAAAGAACTTCCTGGTTTCCAGGTCCGGGTGTATCTGATCCGTTGTTGTGGGCGGGTGCACCTTCCGTTACAAAACTATTATTAGACTAAAACATCGAAATATGTAAATTCTGATATGTTCATATTGTCAGAACGGACAGGGCAAGTTGGCTTACCGTTTTCAGGTGGTCCGCCATGTTTGATGAGGAGCTGTGATATCCAAACTGTTGCTTACAAACTACGGTGGCCGAGACCCGCCATTGCTGAAAATAAAAGTAACGCTGCAAACAGAAACAAACGCTGCTGCAAATTAAATAAAAAAACTACGCAACTAAAAAAGCCACAACGGAAGTGAATTACCGGGGACTATTTTTGCCGATGCACCGGTGTTGCACATTAAAAATTACACGTAGCGACGTTGAACACTAACCTTTTCACTTATTTTGTTGTTCGTTGTTCTTCTTATTCTTCGCTCTTCTTATTTCTTCCTTTTCACTTACGTCCTCTTCGTCTTCTTCTTCTCCTCTCACATAAAAAACACCGGTGCATCAGCAAAAATAGTCCCCGGTAATTCACTTCTGTTGTGGCTTTTTTATTTGCATATTTTTTATTTTTATTTGCAGCAGCGTTTCTTTTATTTGCAACGGCATTTCTTTATATTTGCAGCATTTCTTTTATTTGCAGCAGCGTTTGTTTTTATTTCCAGCGTTTATTTTATTTTCAGCAATGGCGGGTCTCGGCCACCGTAACAAAGTTTGCATTAGACTTTTTTCCATAAAATTCTGCCACGCTGCAGATGTCTTTGACATGATAGAGTTCAACAAATCACCGGACCTCGTCCCTCTTCTTTACAATCTATCTCTCAAGGGTGTAAAAAGGGTGACCACCTTAGTCAGTGGGTTGGGCTAATCCAAAATAGAAAAAACAAGGGGGAAAACTCCCCCTTTAGAACTTGGTACTTTCCTCCCGAATAAATGAAATGAAAGGATCGATCAATCAGAGTTGTGGTCGAGCCAGGCGCATCGACTGATAAATCCACCAGTGGACTGGGAGTTGGCAGCCCTACTTGGACCGTTCCTAAGACACATTCCTGGAAGTGTTTGAGTCCATTCAGTGGTTTCAGTTGCAGAACTCTGCCCGAGGACCCGCAGACGTGAAGCATCTGAAACCAGGACATTTAGCGCTGAGTATAACCCGTAACCGGGACGGGCTGATCCATCCACAGGCTGTTTCATCGCAGTTTGATTTGACTGCACCAAAGACATTTGTGCCTCCAACAGAGATCCAGACATGACTAGATTTGAGAGTGTGAGGCTGCTTGATTTTATTTTTTATTTATTTATTTATTTTTTTTCAAATTCTGTTTATTGATTTTCTCTCAAATAACCAACATACAAAACACACACCCCCACACAAGGTCCTCAGCAAAAGTACTCGACAGTCAATATGTGAATACATAAAATAAATAGTAATAATAATCAAAAGTAAAGAATAAACTATCTACTATTTTTCCTGAGAACTGTAAAATTGTGCAGGGCTGATCTGCAAAATATAAGGAATGGGCATTCAGTTATTCACAGGTTATAGAGTATTTTTTTTATTTTATCAGTAAGTTTGTTGGGCTACTAATTTATGACTAAGTCCCTCTAAAAGCACTACTGCCTTTGTCCAAAGGAGCCGCCAAACTCAACAAAAGCTGAAAGTTACATTGTGCTGATTTAACTCAAGGGGGAAAAAAAAAGAAAAAAAGAAAATGGTATTAATACATATATACATACAATACATTTGTCAATTGCAATTACAATTAGCCCATTTCCTGTATAAGAACAGCAAAGTCACAAGAAAAGGGGCATTATAAAATAATCTGCAATTAACTGTCATCTAATCTTTGTTCAATAGAATCTTTCATGAGAATCATTGTTCATGAGAATCATTGCGCAGATTGTCCATAAAATGTAAAAAGGGTGACCATATGTCATTAAATTCTTCAACTTTACCTCTTAGAATGTATGTTAGTTTTTCTAATACTAGGTGTGAAGACGTCTCCTTTAACCACTGAGGTGAATCAGGACTCTGAACATCCTTCCACTTCAAGGCTGTTACTCTTTTGACTTGTAACAAACAAAAATCTATGAGCTTTCTTTTCTTTGCATTTGCACCAGAGTCTTCAGGGTTTATATGTAATAGACATAATTCAGGTTCAACAGTAATTGTACACTGTTATTCTTGAAATCAGGCAAAGGGTATCTTTCCAAAATTCCTGGAGCTTCTTCCATTCCCATAGACAATGAAGCGAAGTGGCTCTTTCTATGTTACACTTGGGTGAGGCTTGATAACGTTTGAGACAAAACATTATTCCAGTTAGAGTAAACCTAGTGGCCGGCCTCCAAACAGCTTGCAGGTACGTTTTTTTTCACAGCAGGCCATAATTTATAATCCAGAAACACAGTGGGATTGAATGAATAGATGTCTTGTCTTCCAGACACACTCGGAGAAGTTGGGGAAAGTGTACCAGCCGCTGCGCTCGGCCCTCTGCACGAAAAGTAAAATCTCCATCGCCCATCTTCTCGCTGCCAGACAAGATTTTTCCAAGATTCTTCGCACAAGCAGTGGCAAGATCAGAGAGAAGACTGCGTGTGCCATCAATAAGGTGCGTTAATCTGCTAATTAAAAACACATTCAGTGGGACCTCCATCCCTGTGTATTTGTGTTTTATGTCCATTTGACTTCATGTATGTGATGTAGTGTTTTGCTTCCTAGCCCAGCTGAGCCCTCTGGCCAGTTCATTCATTACATAAGCAGAACAGTTTCAAATGTGATCCCTCAAATATTTAATTAAATGGGATCTTCAGTCAACGGTGTTGTTCCGAACTTGAGACAAGGCTACGTCAAGTGTACACAGTATAGGCCAGGGAAAGAAAGTAAAACCCAGATGTGGGTTCTGCTGCTGCCCCCTGCTGTCCACACCTGGAATAACACACCAGAGCCTTGCAGGTCAGATTTAGGAGACACTGGTGTGTTACTGGTGTGTTACTGGTGTGTTACTGGTGTGTTACTGGTGTGTTACTGGTGTGTTACTGGTGTGTTACTGGTGTGTTGGCATTATTACTGCACGAAGGACGACTGTCATCAAGGGACTAATGATCCATCAATCTGCGTCAGTACAGTAATCCCTCGTTTTTCTCGGGGGTTACGTTCCAAAAAGAACCCGTGATAAGTGAAGTAGCAACCCTTATTTTTTTTTTTTTTTTTTTTTTTTTTACAATTATTATACAGGACTGTCTCAGAAAATTAGAATATTGTGATTTTCTGTAATGCAATTACAAAAACAAAAATGTCCTACATTCTGGATTCATTACAAATCAACTGAAATTTTGCAAGCCTTTTATTATTTTAATATTGCTGATCATGGTTTACAGTTTAAGAAAACTCAAATCTCCTATCTCAAAAAATTAGAATATTCTGGGAATCTTAATCTTAAACTGTACGTCTCCCCGTCTCCTCTGCAGGTTCTGATGGGCCGGGTGCCGGACAGAGGGGGCCGGCCCTGCGAGATCGAGCCCCCTCCTCCAGAGATGCCGTCCTGGCAGAAGCGGCAGGACGCCCCCCAGGGAGGCGGCCACTACGGCGGGGGCCACGGAGGCGGCCGGGGCGGCTCCGACCACTACTCCCAAGGAGGTCGCGGAGGCTACGAGAGAGGGGGAGGGGGAGGACACGAGGACCGGGGAGGGAGAGGGGGAGGCGGGCGGGGAGGGAAGGTGCACGGGGGCTGGGGGGACGGAGGTGGAGGAGGAGGAGGAGGAGGAGGAGGGAGGGGCGGCTACAACCAGGGCTACTATCAGGACGGAGGCTACCACGGGGGAGGAGGAGGAGGTGGAGGAGGAGGAGGAGGTGGAGGAGGCAGAGGGGGCTACGCAGGAGGAGGAAACAACCAAGGAGGCTTCCAGGACCCCGGGTATCACGGAGGAGGAGGCGGCGGTTACCATGACAACCACCACCAAGACGGAAGCTGGCACCAGGAAAGAGGCGGGGGCCGCGGAGGCCGGGGGGGGCGGGGAAGAGGGCGAGGAGGAGGAGGAGGCTGGGGAGGAAGAGGGGGGCAGAGTTTTAACCAAGGAGGACAGTTTGAACAGTTCTTCCAGCACGGAGGGCAACACTACAACCAGGCCGGCTTCAACCAGGGCAGACACTACACCAGCTGAGGACACGGCGTCGTCACGGCAGCGGCGGACGGACGCCACGCGCCTCCAGCATCGGATCTGGCACGGTTAAAGTTAAATTGATAAAACGAGAAACTTGGACTTGAACCCACGGCTCACGCGCTCTGTAAACGGCCGGAGGGCTGCAGGTGTGACGTCACCTCCGGCTTCTTCGGCCCGTGTTTTCTTTGCCTCCTCCCCGAGTGTTCACGCCAGCGGCTGCGATCGTTCCACCAGCCGGACTCTGGCGTTCTGATCTCATCCTGATACTGTTTCGGCCTTATTGGACGTTCTCCCCGAAAGCACGACAGGTTCCTCACGTTACCGCGGTGATGCACCTACTGTGTACCGTGCACATCATTACATGTAGGATTCTGAGGTTCTAGTTTCAATTCGGTGATTTACTTGAAAGCATTTTTTTTTTTTCCCCAGTCTTCATTTTCGTTCAGTGTTTTTGACTGGAATATCCTTTGTTATTTAAAAGATGCCATCTTGTACATCTCGCAGATGCTGAGGTGCATACAGATGTGGACGTTGGAAGGTTTGCATGAACGTGTGAATGAGCAATAAAAGTTATGACGATATCAGCTCTGTTTGGGTTCAGTGGTTTGATTATTGAAGTTGGGAACTGCAGAACATGGTTGGGATGTCTCTGATTAGATCGCGGGAACTCACTGCGGGTCGCCCTACAGGTCCACTCCAATCACATTTGGATGACATAACAACCACATCATGGTTTTTCTTTTGAATTGAAATTTTGAATTGAAATTTTTTTTTGAATTTTTGAATAGAAATTTTATTTCGAACATGAAACAGTAGTGAATACAAAATTATAAATAAATGTAAAAACATGCATCCACCACAATTAACATGCTTGAAAAAGAGTAGAAGTAAAAACTTATTAAATTCTACCCCCTATACTATATTTCATTATGATCAAAATTAATTTAATTTCTATACAAAAAACAAAAGATCAATATATAAATATCAATAATACATCTCAGAGTATAGAATAGAATATTGTGATAAAGTTCTTTATTTTCTGTAATGCAATAAAAAAAAACAAAAAATGTCATACATTCTGGATTCATTACAAATCAACTGAAATATTGCAAGCCTTTTATTATTTTAATATTGCTGATTAATGTATGACGTTTTTGTAATTGCATTACAGAAAATCACAATATTCTAATTTTCTGATACAGTCCTGTACACTGATATAAATATACCCATTTATAAATTAATATATCAGTCTCAACAAAATACAAAAAAGAAAACAACTCATAACGGCAGAGCCCCCCCCAAATCAACCCAGCCCCCTCCTCCCTGTATCTTGTAAAAATCATTTGTTCATATTTGTTAACTGGTTGATGCTGGACGTTGCTTCAGATCCACTAAGTCTGTTCCATAGCCTTACTCCTTTATTTGTTATGCAGAATCTTTTCATTGTAGTTGGATATTGCTGAATCTTGCAATGTAATGCTTACCTTAAATCAGACCCTCCCTCACTTTCATGAAACAGTTTCTGTAAGTGATTTGGTAATAAATGGTTCCTGGCTTTGTATAGAAATTGTGCTGTTTGGAATTCTACCAGATCATAAAGTTTTGTTATTTTAGACTTTACAAATAATGGATTAGTGTGTTCAAGATACCCGACCTTGTGAATTATGGCTCTTTTTCTGCAGTATGAATAGTAGTGGCTTTACTGAACTTTTTGTATGTATTTGTTTCTCATCTTACACACATAACCGGCTCTGGCATGTGTGGCAGGACGAACCTGGGTGGGTGTGCGGCGTGGACGGGGCTGAAACGCGTGCACAAATGTCACTGAACACAAGTAAAGACCAAATACAAATATACAGGACTGTCTCAGAAAATTAGAATATTGTGATTTTCTGTAATGCAATTACAAAAACAATCATACATTCTGGATTCATTACAAATCAACTGAAATATTGCAAGCCTTTTTATTATTTATTTATTTATTTCAAAATCTTTTTTAATGAATTTCAAAGCTTTTCAACAGTTAGTTGTGTCATGTACAGACAGTGTTAAATGAAACAGCCATTTTATAAACACCAAACCCACTTTCCCACCCAGCTCAGGTCATGAGGCACATAGAGATACAAAAACAACAAACCAAGCAAGTAAACGAACAAAATAAATAATAGTAAAATAATAATAATAAAAAAATAATAGTAATAAAAAAAATCAAAGAGGGGAAGGGATACATAGGCAGTCAAAGAGAGGATGATTTGGGTAGTTATTCAGTCCTCTTCTGTGTCTGGAATAATGAGCAAATGGTCAACATATTCCAGCAAAGGGTTCAAGCCTTTTATTATTTTAATATTGCTGATCATGGCTTACAGCTTAAGGAAGACTCAAATATCCTATCTCAAAAAATTAGTATATTCTGGGAATCTTAATCTTAAACTGTAAACTATGACAATAAGATGTGCAATAATATAAGATGTGCAATATCTGCCAATCTGCCAGTCTACCTCACAACACTCCACCTGCTTTTTCTGCATCGTTTCTTCTTTCAACCAACTGTATATACTGTTCATATTCTGTGATTATACATATTTTATATGTATTGTTTATATATTTTTTATTTCTGACTTTTCAGTCTTTTTACCCCTCCCCTGCATGTGTGTGCTAAGTGTACTGCTGACAACAAAAATAAGTTTCCCCACTGAGGGAGAAAATAAAGGATATCTTATCTTATCTTAAACCATAATCAGCAATATTAAAATAATAAAAGGCTTGCAATATTTCAGTTGATTTGTAATGAATCCAGAATGTATGACATTTTAGTTTTTTTTTAATTGCATTACAGAAAATGAAGAACTATATCCAGTGGTGGACAGTAACGGAGTCAATTTACTTGAGTACTGTACTTAAGTACATATCCAGAGGATTTGTACTTTACTTGAGTATTAGATTTCTTTGGTACTTATTACTCTTACTGGAATACATTTCCAAGACAAATATTTTTACTTTTTTTTTTTTTTTTTTTTTTTTTTTTTATACCTTGTCTGCACACATATTATTGATTGATACCATGACGGTAGAAACCAAAAGTGTATATATGTGCATTATTACTATATTTAATATATATACATATATATACGCACACATATGCGTACACATACATAAATATACACATACAAACCCAGTGTTTTTTTTTTTTTTGGGGGGGGGGGGGGGCGACATCCACTGCCAATCCAGGAAGCAGGAACACACGGAGACACACGTCAAGCACTGGAAATCTGCAACAAAAAAACACAAACAAAGCACGAAACCGGCACGGAGCCAACCAAAACAATAACAGCAATCGACCTAAATCTTGAGATCTGATCGCAGTCTGAGCTAAGCTATCGCTACCGCTACCTAAACCCAAAAACTAGAGAGCCAGCATGAAGGTGAACAAGCCTGTGTGTGTGTGTGTGTGTGTGTGTGTGTGTGTGTGTGTGTGTGTGTGTGTGTGTGTGTGTGTGTGTGTGTGTGTGTGTGTGTGTGTGTGTGTGTGTGTGTGTGTGTGTAAAATAAACCAAACAAAGCTCCACCTGAAGTGTATCTATAGTGGGGGAGGGGGGGGAGCAACCCCGCCACCCGCGAGACCAGAGGCCGACACGGAAGAGCCCGGAACCCAGGCCACCGGCAACCCCACAGAGGGGAGAAGTAGGAGGGAGGCAACCCACCGCCTGCGAGGCCCCCGCCCCCTCCCGGCGGCGGCGGCCGAGGGGGCCCGCGGCCAGGAGGCCCTCACCCTTCAGGCCAACGACCCCCACCCGGCAGGGGGCCAGCCTGCCCGGAGAGACAGAGCCGCCCCGGCCGCCGACGCGGGCAGGCGCACCCGTCCCCCACGAAAGTGGCCCTCCAAGACCAGAGGGGCGCCCTGCCGCAGAGGCAGCGGGGGGGACCGGAGACGGGCCCGGAGAGAGGGAACCCCCCAACAAGGCGACACCCGTGCAGGCCCAACAACGGAGGGCCCCAGACCCAGGCATCCCATTCATTCATCCATTCACCTATCCGATACCTATACTAATAATAATATAATATACTATACATAATAATAATAATAATAATAATAATAATAACCATCTTTGTATAATATAATATTCATAAATTATTAAGTTTTGATGTCCTGCCAATGGAGGCTCAAATCCTCCATGGCAGGACCCTTCCATACCGCATTCTCACCGACACAGACATACAATCACGCACCGTTTCCCCCTCCCCGGGGGGGTCCAGCACCGCCAGAAGGCACCCCAGGCTGCACGGCGGGCCCCGCCAGGCCGGGTAACCCGACCCACCTGTCCCAGGCCGGTGAGGGAACGCGGGTGATGTGGGACCAGGGCTGGACTGGGACAAAAAATCGGCCCGGGCATTTTGAGCCTAGACCGGCCCACCACGTATTGATGGAAAGAAAATGAAAACAAACGTTCTTGTGACACCGCTTGTACACTGTCTTGTTGGTGTGTATGTTCTTGTCTAATAAACCTAAACCTACACCATCCCCCCCAGTCCCGTTATAGATGTACTTAGTACTGTTTCTGAGTAGACCAGCAAACTTGTATGGCAAGCCGTTTTAACTTTTAATAGCTAGACTGGATATGTGTTGCAGATATCTGTAATTCAATTCTTCCTAGTCAAAAAGAACATTTCAGATATCTACAATGATATATTAACCCATTTTAAACAGGGGGGATGCATTCTGACAGCGTGAAATACTGCTGTCAGAATGCGTTCCCCCTCTGTTTATCATGAAGGGATGCTCACATATCTTTCAAATTCATACTGCTGACTTCTTTCACCACCACAGATAAGTCCTTTGATTTTCAGGCTGATATCATCATATTTGACCATTTTAAACAGGGGGAATGCAGCGCTGCCTCTGTTTTTACTAACTAATGACCATGAATTGCCTAAACAGTGGGTTCTTCCAATATATGTACACAAAGTCTTTGCTGCGATGGCATCACTGTAGGTAAACATTTCTCCAAAAAGATTGATGTATTATTTCACCCACCCACTATTAATCACAGCATTATTAAAATTTAGTGACAATCAGGAATCCAAACACCACTGTCCCTGTCAAAAAAGCAACTAAAATTTTGAGTTGCTAATTTAGTTTTATAGAATATATAAGATATTGAATATGAAATCATCATTCTTCAAATAGTATAAATAATAATATCAATAATAAGCCACGCGCTCTAATGTTGTGACTACTCCAGCCAGAGCTACCTGGGAGACTTGCGAGGCCCTGTGTGGAATGGCCGGGGGGGGCCCTTGTTTGAAATTTTTTGGGTTTTTCGGGTCGGATCGGGTGTCTTTATGCGCAATTTTAACTCTCCAATTAGCAAAATACTGGATAACTTCCCCTGCCTCATCATCATTTGGCTTGCCTCGACGTGGGGCCCCACGGCTGCTTGAGTCCCGGTTGGATCGGTGATTTTTGTAACAAATTTATCAAACGAGCCTTTCAGAGAGGCATTAAACTCTTCCATTTTCTTTAGTTTTTTTTTCTTTTTTCATCCCCTGATGGAAATTTCCTGATTCTGTCTCGTTCTCTCGACATTGTGTGACAGTTTGTTCCAACTCCACCCGTCTGGATCAGAGCACCTTGTGTCTGCGCTTGGTCTGACGCAGTTGTACTGAACAACAGACACGCGCATCATTGCACATATATTTATTGATATGCACAGACTAGTACACATTTAGGTCTGTAATGGAACGTGACTGTTGATATTTATAAAGGGAAAAAACGAAAAAAAAATTGAAAAAAAAAAAAAAGGCCTATAGCGCGAGCCCCCTTGGGGCGCGAGGCCCCTTGGGGTGCGAGGCTTCAGCCCATAACCAATCTAACTCATCATAACCAATCGGCCAGTGGTACCAGTTGTTGTCAGGTAAAAAACAAAATCAAATGGGCCGATGGGCCTGCCCGGGCCAAAAAAAAAAAAAAATCGGCCCAAAATCACCATCGGCCCACCGGGCAAATGCCCGGTATGCCCGATGGCCAGTCCACCCCTGTGTGGGACCCCCTCCCGCCCCTGGTGTTGAGTGCGTGTGATTAATGCCATAAAAACAGGGAGAGGGGAGGGCTAAGTATCGATTGACACCGACCCCCCCCCCTCCCGAACTACGTGTCCTTGTCAAATGTATTTATTAAAGGGGACCTATTATGAAAAACACGTTTTTTCTTGTTTTAACATATATAAAGTGGTCTCCCCTCACCCTGCCAGCACAGGGGAGACAAAATACCATGAATTTCTGCAAGGTCTCTGACCCCCGCCGGCCAGAGTCCCCCAGTGTCACGTGGTTTTTTTTGAGCCGATTAGAATCTGCTCCTGTCGTTACATAACGACAGGAGCAGATTTCCATAGGTTCAGCCTCCGCTGCTGAAACCACGCCCACAACCAGCTCTCTCCGCAGGCTGGAGCGCTCCATCCTTCAGCCAGTCGGACGCTGCGCCGCGGCGGAGCGGATCCGGGTTAAATCATCCAGGTTCCCGGGTGGTTTGGGAGCTGGGTCCTCGGGGATCTGTCCCAGGCTGGACCAGCTTCACCCTCCGAGATTTTCAGGCAAATCTGTCGGTTTGATCCCCGGTAACGGGCGATGCGCCGCGGATGCGCTCCGGAGCCGATCTGTGCGCCCGCCGTGCGGTTGCGGCGCCCGTCGCGCAGAATCCGCCGGGCAGATCCGGCTGAAATTCCGCTGGTCGGTCCCCGGGAGTCCCTGCTACCAGTCCAGGCGGGTTCCTGCGGTCCCGGCCGGTCGGAACCGGTCAGATTCCCCCGTTAAAGCCGCGGTGATGCGCGCGGCTCCAGCAGCGCTGGATCCGGCTTAAATAGTGCATAAATGTTATTTATATACAGCTCATATTTTATTTTTTTAACAATAAAGTTTCCATTTGTGAAAATTCAGTGTTGTGATAATTTACAGGCTCGGGCTGCTCTGGCGGAGCGAGGTTTATGCTCCTCCCCTGCTACACGTCATTCAGGGAGCCAATCAGCACAGAGCCTCATTATCATACCCCCCCCTTCCCTAAAAATGAGGCGCAGAAAAAGAGGTTAGAAGCGGTAAAACTAGTGACAGGGCCCACAGGCTGGATTTATGATTTATGTAGAAAAAACAAGCTTTAGATTGTTTTTAAGACATTCAAGGTCTGTTTAAAATATACATTAAATGCCATAATAGGTCACCTTTAAGTGTTGAATGTGCAGTGTCTATTTTGCTGTTAAAACCGTGAGGCGGGGAGTGCCGGGCCACGTGGGACGGTGCCCCCCACGACCCGGACCCCCCGCCCTTCGCCTATGTGCGTATGAATCGTGTAGGGGGGGAAAGAGGGGGAGCGGAGGCCGAAGCCAGGAAGCAGGACCAGTAAAGCCGGCCCTGATAAGACACCCGCGTCCCCCCACTGGCCATCCAGTAGACGGGGGCCGGCCCTCCGAGCCGGGCCAGGGCCCCACCGTACCTCCACGGGCGCCCCCGGCGCCGCCGGAGCCCCCAGACGGAGGGGGAAACGGTCCAACATCCTCCCATTCATACTGACAACATAAGACATAGATACCTGGGAATGGTGCCACCCCGCCGTCGCGCCCGCCGTGCCCCCCCCGGTCAGGGGAGGCCCGCTCCCCGGACCCGGCCCCACCCCCCCCCCGAGGCCACCCCGGCGGACACCCCAAGGGTCACGGAGTCCCCACATCCGCAGGGGCACTTGGCCCCCGCCCAGCGACGGAGGACCAAGGCAGCAATGCCCCCCCAGCGCAGACAGCCACCCCCCACCCAGGCAGGGCCGGGCCCTCCGGGTGGGACCCCCATGTCCACGGCCCAGCCCCCCCCGGGAGGCCTGGAGACGCCCAAGCCACAGCCCCCCGCCCGAGCCCTCCCCAGCCACCCCCCCCCACCGCCATGAGGCAATATATTTTTACTTTTACTCGAGTAAATTTCTAGGAAGGCTGAAAAGTACTCGTTACTTTCAGGTCTGCTCTTTTTTCTTCTTCCCTAAAATCCTATTTTTAGACGGATATTGGGAGACAGTTTGTTATGCTCTATATTGTACTGGTACATGTCCTTCCTGTAAAGTTAAGTGACTTCAACATTGAGTTATTGAAAGCAGAGATGTAGTTTTTTGTAAAGCAGTGGTCTTTGAGGGGGATCCAGACTTAGTTGGATGGTGCAGGTTCATTTGGTTTCAGTTCATGATTGTTAATAAACTCTGCATCATCTGCTGTCCTCCTATGATCCCATTCATTTGATTTGTTTTTGGTGTTTCTGCAGGTTTTATATAACATTGTGGTTCTAAAAGCAGCACATCAGTGCAGCTGGTTTCAAAGAGTTAATTCTCAGAAACAAGAGTTAAAAGATCCTTAAATTAATTTAGAAAAAATATAGTAATTTACTGATGTGGAAAATAAGAAATTTACTCTTACTTTTACTTAAAGTAAATTTAAAAGCATTTACTTTTGGATACTTAAGTACCTTTAAAAGCAAGTACTTTTCTACTCTTACTCGAGTAATATTTTGACTGAGCTACTTTTACTTGTAACGGAGTAAATTTTGACCAGTACTCAAGTACTGGGGTCGAGTACTCTGTCCACCTCTGACTATATCACAATATTCTAATTTTCTGAGACAGTCCTGAATGAATGGTGGTTCCCTGTTTGGCGCGCTTTATTTTGAAATCCTCGACCGGAAGTGTTTGTGTTGTATTTCCGGAGCGAGGTTTTCCCGGACCTTTCTGTTCCTGCACCGTCGAAGTTCCTCTGAAACCGGGCCATGTACCGCCCGGACCGACCCCCCCGCGGTCCCCGGCCGCGGTTCGGCCCCCCGCCGCCCCGCGGCCCCGGCCTCGGTCCCGGACCCAGACCCGGCCCCGGAGCGCCGTACCCGGGGAGCCACTACAGCCCCCGCGGATTCATCAGAGTACGTACACCCGCAGAACCAGAACCAGGTGTGCCCCGGAGCTCTGTCTCTGGGCCAGATGTTTGTGCTGCTCCGGTGTTTGTCGTCCCAGCAGAACCGAGCCGGGGCTGCTCCACATGTGCATGTTTCAGCATGCGCATGCGCGTTTGGAGCAGCAGCAGCATTAGAGACTGATGAACTTTCATCAATCAGAGTCTCATAATCAATCACTGCAACAATAGTAATAATTAAAGCTGCAGCAGCGATGAACGGGCCCTCGCATTGTGCAATTTTCACAATAAAGGTCAAGGACTCAAAAGTCCGATGACACCACCTACGAGTCTTTATGTCAAACCATTCAAAAGTTATGGCAGAAAGTAGGAACTATCAGATATGGACCAACCAACTAAAAGCAGAGCTGGGTAGAGTAGCCAAAAATTGTACTCAAGTAAAAGTACTGTTACTTCAGAATAATATGACTCACGTAGAAGTAAAAAGTAGTCATCCAAATAATTACTTGAGTAAAAGTAAAAAGGTACTTGGTGAAAAAACTACTCAAGTACTGAGTAACTGTTGAGTAATGTCTGATTTATTTTTTTTAACACAACCATTCAAACAGATAAAAGTACAAAATAATCATCTTCAGGCAAATTAAATCAATAAAATAAATTAAAATTAATAAATAATAGCTTAAATTAAAATAATCTTAAAGTAAACTCAAGTACTTTAATAAATAATAAAATAAATAAAATAATAACAGAATAAAAAAATAAATTAAGCACAAGTAGCACAACATTTCCAGCCTTTGTACTTTTCTTTTTTAACCAGGCAGAACTAGAACAAACATGAACTCATAGAAACTCTGTGTGTGTTTGAGTCTGTGTAAATGTGACAAAACATGCAAAAACAAACATTTTTCCCAAAGAATCACCCAGTGATGTCATGATTGAAACGTACGTGGATAAAAGGGATAAAAGAAAAGTAACAGCTCAACGTAGCCTAATGTAGCGGAGGAAGAGGAACAGTTTCTTCTTCACAAATCTACTCAAGTAAAAGTTAAAAGTATAGTGATTCAAAACTACTCCTAAAAGTACAACATTTCCCAAAACTTACTCAAGTAAATGTAACGGAGTGAATGGAACTCGTTACTACCAACCTCTGGCTACTAGTATCACTTCCTGTTTAACGTTGAAGTTTGACGCGGCGCCACGGCCACGCCATTTCACGAAAACTCACGATTTTCATACCTTTTCATCGTTAATGTCTTTTGTGTCTCCTGAGCGAGTTTTATTTCGAACGGACGATCCTGCTAGGAGGAGTTCGTTAAAGTACGACACGTGAAAATGGCATAAATTGCGGCAAAATTACACCATTAATACAAAATGGCCGACTTCCTGTTCGGTTTGGGCCATGGCGCCAAGAGACTTTTCTTTAAGTTGCGACATGATACAGGTGTGTAGCGATTTTCGTGTATGTACGTCAAACCGTATTGTGGGGCTTGAGGAACAAAGTTTTCTAGGGGGCGCTGTTGAGCCATTAGGCCACGCCCATTAATGCAAACCATTTAATATAAACATTTATCACCAGGCCTGGCTTGGTGCAAAATTGGGGTGGGCACGTTTAGGGGGAAAAAAATGCCCTCATTTGGTCGGAAAAATAAGGAGAAAGAGAATGAGAACAATTCCTACAGATACAATAGGGCCTTCAGTGTGAAGACTGGATTGTATCTGTAGGAATTGTTCTCATTCTCAGTGCTCGGACCCTAATAAGCACAATCATCTGCTGTGCACCTTTCAATAATCATGTCTACCTCATACTGCTGCACCTTTCACTTTTTTTAAATTGTATATATGTTAATAAGAGCTGTCATTTGTATATAGAGGGAATGCGCATGACGTCACAGATGCGACTTTACAGAGTGTCAGAAAGACTGAGTGTCAGAAAGACTGAGTGTCAGAAAGACTGAGTGTCAGAAAGACTGAGTGTCAGAAAGACTGAGTGTCAGCGTAAACTTTCAATTTGAGCAACTAGAAAACATCTAAAATGGGAAAGAGCTGTTGTGCGATCGACTGTACTCATAGATTTAGCAAGAAATCGGAGTTATCGTTTTACAGACTGACGAAAAATAAGCTTAAGAGACACAAATGGATCACTGCAATTCACAGAAACAACTGAATCAGCTGATGGTCCAGTCTTAGTCCTGGACCAGCAGGTCCAGACTAAACCAGCTGATGGTCCAGTCTTAGTCCTGGACCAGCAGGTCCAGACTAAACCAGCTGATGGTCCAGTCTTAGTCCTGGACCAGCAGATCCAGACTAAACCAGCTGATGGTCCAGTCTTAGTCCTGGACCAGCAGATCCAGACTAAACCAGCTGCTGGTCCAGTCTTAGTCCTGGACCAGCAGATCCAGACTAAACCAGCTGCTGGTCCAGTCTTAGTCCTGCACCAGCAGATCCAGACTAAACCAGCTGATGGTCCAGTCTTAGTCCTGGACCAGCAGGTCCAGACTAAACCAGCTGATGGTCCAGTCTTAGTCCTGGACCAGCAGGTCGGTGTGATCTGATCATCAGCAGGTTCCTCTAACGGAGCCAAAGCTCCATCAGGATTTGCTGGTTCCATCGTTGAGCTCCTTTAGTTGTTTGTTCAGATCATGTGGTTGATTGTGAGATTGTTGCAGCTCCACTCTTGTGTAAATTATCTGGTGATGTGGGGACTGTCGTGTCCTTCACGTGGTCGTGAACTTATTGTTGACGTCACGTTTCCTCATATTCTGCACTTCACTGCATCACCAGTGAGAGTCGCCAATGGACAAAACTTTCCACGTTCAAATCACTTTTTGAACATCCGACCGTGAGCGTAGAAAGTGGCGTACGCACGTTTCTTGTGCGCCGCACTCTTTGTACATGAGGCCCCAGCTCTTTTGGAGATGTGTGTTGGGTCTCATGTTGACACCAGTCGGGAGCAGCTGACCTCCACACCAGCCACGCTCCGGCCAGCCCGGGGCTTCAGCGGGGCATCCCTGTTCACATGTACATGTTGCAGTATTAACGCTGTAGTTGCAGTCCCAGCGCCGCATGTGGGAGGTCAGTTACGG
Source organism: Cololabis saira (assembly GCF_033807715.1). Classification (NCBI taxonomy): domain Eukaryota; kingdom Metazoa; phylum Chordata; class Actinopteri; order Beloniformes; family Belonidae; genus Cololabis; species Cololabis saira. The sequence goes on from NC_084603.1 coordinate 39,909,430, forward strand.
GGAAGCAGCCGCTCGCTTTGATGCCGGCTGGAAAAGAAAGCTGCGAGCCCATGTTTCATGGAGAATTACCAGATCTACTGCATCTATGTGAAATAAACCAGTGTCTTATGAGTAGGCCTGTGTTGACAAAATTAGTGATGCACCGAATGTTTGATAACCGAAATTGTTTGGCGGAAAATAACAAAAACACTTTCGGTGTTCGGTGGAATAAGTGGGGAAAAAAACGAACAATTAATAACGGCGTGTGATGACGCAATCAAACAGCGAACAGCTGGAGTGTTAAATGCAGCAAACATGTCAGCATGTCAGATCATTACTGGGATGTGGAGAAAAAGCAGAGGACACGAGAAATGATCCAGGCAGAGTTGGATTTGGGAAACCGCTTGTTGATGGAGACGGTGACGGGACGCACAGCAGAGAAAAGGTCGTACTACCGATGCGGTGGAGAAAACTCAGTGTCTGATATGACGAGATCCTCCAAAAAAATAACCCAGATTTTAGAAATTATTATACAAGGTGGGAACAGGAGATAATTAAAAAGGATTATGAGAAAAAAATACAATAAATACAGTAAGACAAATTGTGACTGCCGTGTATTTCACTGCACATTTATTTGATTTATGCAATGGTGAAAAAATTGGCAAAATAAATGAAAAATTGCGAAGAACCATTGTTTTTTATTATTCGGTATTCGGCCAAGTGTTTATTATTATTTTTGGTTTCGCCACAAATTTTCATTTCGGTGCATCACTAGAAAAAATCGAATTTCCGATTCTAAATTGATTTTTATGTCTAAAGATCGATTTAAACATTTTTTTTTCTTTTTTCTTTATTTTTTTCATCATTACATTTTCAGTTTAAGATTAAGATTCCCAGAATATTCAAATTTTTTGAGATAGGATATTTGAGTTTTCTTAAGCTGTAAGCCATGATCAGCTATATTAAAATAATAAAAGGCTTGCAATATTTCAGTTGATTTGTAATGAATCCAGAATGTATGACATTTTAGTTTTTGTAATTGCATTACAGAAAATCACAATATTCTAATTTTCTGAGACAGTCCTGTAATGTTAACTGTGATTTAAAGTTTGGCTTCCAACGATCACAACAACCTAATCAAGGTAGAATAGAGCAGTCGCCAGTGAAGGGCATTAATGACAGCGGTAACCCAACAAGGTTCATCCAGATCAGACGTGTCTGGTTAAAAGAAACCCGGATCAGCTGTCGCGCACATGGATCCAGCACGACTCGACACAAGCCAACGGCCCCAGCCACGCCCTCGCACGGCCCGACACGGCTGTTTCCAGTCAAATATGCAACGTTTTAGGGTTTAAAATGATGCTATTTTGATTTTGGTACGGCAGCGACGAACAACAGTCCAGTCGACAGAGCAAGTGGACCGAACTCGTCTGGTTTCTGAACCTGCTCTTCGTCAGAAAGGTGAGTTTTCCAAACAATCTCTCTCTTTCAGATAAGACGTAGCCAGGATTGTCTTTTATGCTTCACAATATTGAATCACAAACTCTAGTTGTTGCACACATTTGTTGGAATTAAATCTTAAGACTAGTTTCTTTTTGTTTTGTTTTAAATATAACTGAATTTGAATGTAGAGCATTTTCTGATGTTAAAATCTGATGTCTGATTATTTGCAGGTTAAAATGCAAGAGATGATTTTGATCCTGCGGCGGTGAAAGAGACGTTTGGAAATGCACAGGAGGAGGAAGTGAAGCGGTTCTCCTCCTCCAGTTTCTGTTCTTGTGTGTGATGAATGAAGCTGCTGGTCTCTAAAGGTCGTAGAATGAAGTAACTATGGATGAATAAAAACTGGATACACAGAGAGCAGAGCTGATGCAGAAGCAGCTGCCCCATTGAAGCTCAGCCAGCGTGAGCAACATCTTTAAAGCCCTGCAGCAGTGCTGAGGAGAAGAGTGGAGACGAGCTCCACGGACTTGTGGCGCTTTTCCACTAGCACCTACTCAGCCCGACTCGCCTCGGTTTGGTTCTTTTCCACTAGGGGTCTAACGTATTGAGTAGATACTTTTCTGTATCTATTCTGCCGAGGTTCTAAGCTGCTGAGTCGGCTGTATCTGACATCATCACACTACAGGCCACCGATTGGTCGGGGGGTTGGAGTCAGACATCTGAGTCAGGAGGAGGAAATCAGAGAAAGAGACTCTGACGGATTCTGGTTCATTTTATTCAACAGCAACGGCAGCAAAAGTCTGTTTCATGATCCAACTCTGAGGGTCAGATGTTCATAAACCTGGTGCTGAGGAGAGAATTAAAAAGGGGTCTAGACGGAGATAAGGAACGACCAGATCCACCAGGAGCTCTGTCTCTTCATAGCTGCTTTCTCTCACTCTCATTTTTTAACTTGATATCAAACACAAGCCACAGATCCAGCAGCACATCTATCATCTCCTCCAGGTTCTACATCTTTAGTGTTGTTGTCTTCTTCATTTAGATACACAATCAAATACGTCACAGCAGCTTCTCCAACCTCCTACTTCTGATCCAGGTGCTGAATTGTAGTGGAAAAGAAACCAGGCCAAGCTGAGATGAGTAGAGATGAGTAGGTGCTAGGGGAAAAAGCGCCATTGTCAGCCACTGATAGTATGGAAGAAAACCAGACGAACCAGAGACGATGATACACCGTGTAAGACTGGACGTCCTCATCAAACCGTGATCTGTGCTGTGGGAGGTCATTCTGAATTTAACCTCATTGGATAAAAAGGTTTACCTTGTTGCCACAGCGAAGTGATGTCCCTTTAGCAGTGGTAGGAGGTGACTGACGGGGACTTCTCTTCTCTTCTGACCAAACCAGACGAAACTTGTCTCGCACTTCTTTAAACTTTGCGATCACAGTGAAAATCAGTCCTTTTTTATTTTTTATTTCGGTTTTCAGTGTGTGTTTAGGTCGTGTTCTGACCTGCTGATAACATGTGATGTTTTGATTTTTACATCCCACTTGTGGATGTTTAGAATAGAATACTTTATTGTCATTATACATGGGTACAGTGAGATTAAGAGCAGCATCACCTCTCCAGTGCAAACAGATGAGAAATATAAAAAAGCTTAAGGTGCATTTTGAATAGTGAAATCAAGACCTGAGATCCTATCTACAGATAATAACATAACTACACATGTGGAATATTGCACATATAGGCCGGGAAAAAGTATTGCACGGTAAAAAAACAGTAATTGAAGACATTCACATTTTGTTCAGGGCGATTATGGCTTTAGGGAAAAAGCTCTTTTTCAGTCTGTTGGTTTTGGACCTGATGACTCAAACAGGTTAATGGTAATTATTAATCCTGGAGGGAATTATTTGACTTTTGTTTTCGTTTTAAAGCATTGTCTTTTCTTTTTTTTTTATGTAACTGAAGAATCGTCTGTTATAAAAGATTTAGATTACCTATAAAACTTGTGCTGTCTTTCCTCGTGCTTCACCGCGGGCCGTCTCCGTAGCAACACCACATCATTTCAACTGCATGTTTTACATGGAAACATGGCTTGTGGGCCAACAATTCAGTTATGATTCAGATTATTAAACATTCATCGTTCGTTTTTCCACCTGAAATTGAATTTGACCTGAACTACCGAGTTTTGAAGGGATTTCAGATGGTTGGTGACTTCTGCTTCTTCAGATGTTTGATTGGCGGGTCGCTGAGTCCCATACTTCATCCATCAGCTGAGGAGCCAGCACGTTTCCTAGCAACCATTTTTGTTTTAATTCCCCAACTTTCACGCGTTCATGAACTAAGTGCTCTGATTAATTAAGATGCTTCGTTGCGCAGCAGCCTCGTCTTCCTTGACGCGACCTGACCTCGTTACAGCACATCAAAACATCTGGTTTGTTTAAACCTGAAGATATTTTAAAGGATTAAAGGATTAAATGACCTGAGGCCAGCCGCTGGTGCCGTATTACCTGTTTATTTCACGTTACTCTCATTCACATGCGTACAGGAGCAGAGCTGTGCACTAACAAACTTATTTTATCAGGAATTAATTTATTTCATTTTTGCTGATTTGACTGCCGTTTTTACCTGAACTGCTCATGTGAAACACGTAACTGATGGATGGTCCGAACAATTTTATTTGCTATGTCCTTTTTTTTTTTTTTAATGTCCTGGGTCCCGCACCATGAATTCTTTCCACTGAAAGTTCCATATGTAGAATGTCCATAAACAGATTAAACCAGTGACATGTTTGTAGATCGTGTGGTGGTTTCCATCCAAGAGCAAGCATTTTTTTAGCAGCTGTTAATCCTGCCAGGTACACAACTTTTTCTTTGTATTGTAAATTTAACTGAGTCATCATTAATCAGGAGCACCCTGGGAGAACATGGGATTGCCTTTCCAGTGACATTGGATATATATACTGACTTTTTGCCAGAATGACAGAATACAGGCGGGTACTGCCAAAACATGTAAAAAAAAATAGTCAGACTAAAGCTTGAGTTATGGTTCTGCACCAAATCGACGCCGTGCACACGCCGCCTTCGTGAACCTTCGGACTTCTCCGTCACTCCATTTCTCCGCGGTGCAGAACCCCCCGTGACCGCTAATTCGCGATCTTTTCCTGAATGGTTTACCCGACTTTTTCCCATCACATTGAATCAAAGAGATAAGGACAACTATTATGCAAAAAAACAAAACAAAAAAAAATCACACATACGCGAAGAAAAGAGCGCTGAAAGTTCACGACTGCTTCAAACCAGAAACCGGAAATGCGTTGCTACCAAGCGAACCAATCACAGCCCTCTGCGTCGCCTCGACGCGTAGTTACAATTTTTGGGAGGTGCGCATCAGTGACGCCATGTGGTCTGCGTCGACACGTACCCTACGGCGTAGGCACGCCGTCGTTTTGACGCAGAACCATAACTCAGCCTTAATTCTTGATGTCAAAAGGAAAGATTGTTGGGTTGGCCGACCGGGCCAGCTGGCGGTGTGTGCCCGTAGTATCGTGGGCAGTTTTCAAAACACATAAAGCCCAGACGTGACGTCCTAAATTGTCACATTAACCAGAAAAGGCACTGATCCACTTGTCCTAATTTTGATCCTAAACACTGTTTAAGCTGATTTATATTGTAGCTATGTGTTGTACGCCACTATAACATGAACTCTGAATACTCTCAGCCCCACTGTAGCAACTTCTCCATAGACCGTAGTACAGTGATTGCTTTGGGAGGCAGCCAGCAGATTGTCCCTCCTGCAGGGTCACCTCACCTGCAGGTCCCACAGTGGACCCCCTCTTCTGTGGACCGGCGCCACCCAGACAACAGGTACGTACTTGTGTTGGGTGTCCAAGTCAGTAGTTGCAGCCCTCATGTTTATCTGGTTTGTGTTGATGTTGAAGCTCACACTTATTGATTTCTAGTGACCGAGCTGGCGAGGAGTTCCTGAGATGCATCGCAGCCAACAAGCCCCTCCCGGATTATCTCAAGGGCAACATGGCGTACAACCTGGTCGATGCATATAAGTCTGCAAGTGAGCTCAAAGACGCGGTGAAATCAGACCCACAGCTGCAGAAGCACCTGGTCAGACGCAAGAGCCGCAGTCGAAGCCGGAGTTGCGGTCGGGCTCGAGCCAAGAGTCGTGCCAGAAGCAAAAGCCGAGCACGCAGCCGAAGCAGAGAAAGGAGCAAAAGTCGTGGTCGTGGCAAGAGTCGGGCCAAAAGCAGAACCAGGGCTCACAGTAGGAGCAGCAGTCGAAGCCAGAGCAGAGACAGGAAGAGCCGGGCTCGGAGCAAGAGCCGGGCTCGGAGCAAGAGCCGGGCTCGGAGCAAGAGCCGGGCTCGGAGCAAGAGCCGGGCTCGGAGCAAGAGCCGGGCTCGGAGCAAGAGCCGGGTCAGGAGATCCGAGTCAGGAAGCAGCAGTGGCGAGAGGAGCCACGGTAAGGACAGGAAGAGGAAGAGGAGCCCTGAACACGGCGGCATGAGTGGCAGTAGTCTGTTAGAGGGACTGAAGATGGTGATCAGCAGCAAAGACCTGGAAGGCCGCTTACCTGCTCTCAAGGACGCCATCCTGACTATCCAGGTAAAGCTCACCCTTCAGTCCACACGTCCTGTCCTAATGACCAAGATAGTTCAGACATTGTCCTGACTGTCAGCATTAAGAAGCTCTATGTAGATCTTTATTTAAAGGGGACCTATTATGAAAAACAGGTTTTCTCTTGCTTTAACATTCCGCCATGTCTTTATCTTCCCGTTCTCTAACCTCATTATCTATGCAGGATTCTGAGTGGGCGGGGCTATGATAATGAGGCTCTGTGCTGATTGGCTGCCTGAGCCTTCTTCCGGCTCTCGGCGAATGCGGACGCTTTTCTGCTCCTCTCCCTTATCTATCTGCCCTGCTACTGCTTTTGTCCTGTCTCGTCTTCAGAGTCTCTCCTTTTCACTCCTCCGAAATTCTTTGACAGGGCGGTTTGGCCGATCGCTCTAGTCACAATCTCCCTGGTGGAATGTAAACAAGGGACTCTGCCCCCACTAACCCTCCCCTCTCCAGGAACATCTGTGGACCTGTTTTCAGAACTGACATTGGCTGAGGAGCAGCTCTGAGCGAAGTTCACGGACTTACCGCTTACACACACACTGTACAGACACTGCAGAATTTGGTTGCTTTCCTCCTCCTCTGAGTTGGCAGGCTGAGGGGGAGACAACTTTATATATCATAAAGCAAGAAAAAACCTGTTTTTCATAATAGGTCCCCTTTACACTGATCAGTCTCATGGAGGTTTGAAACTTTCTCTCTCAAGAGAGAGAGGGAGAGAAAGTTTCAGCTCACAAAAACACGACTTCCTGACAAAAGCATGTTCAGATCAGTAAACGCTCCCGAATGAAGAAAAACCTTCTATCAGAGGAAAACCTTTGGGAATAATATCCAAACCTGTTTTCTCCTTAATTTGGTTTGAAAACAAAAGACGGCGCGCAACAACTGGTCCTGAAGTTAATTCTAACTTGCGGGCTGGTTCCGGTTTCAATCTGAGGGTCAGTGTAGGTTTGAATGAAAGTAATGACTCAAAGGTTCAGGTAACATGTTAACTGTTTCATGTTGTTCCATCAATATGTCGTCTGCGACTGAACCCCCAGATGTGTGTAACGCCGAACTCTTCCCTGCAGGCCTCAGATGAAAGCAGAGTTGTGGAGACCAGCTCTGATGGGGAAACTCACCAGCGGCACGGCGGCCAGGACGTTTCCATGTCGCTGGAGAATGACAGCATGCTGCTTCCTCACGAGAGGGTGGGAAGCGACTTCTCCTGGCTCCAAGAGATGAGCCAGGAGGACATCTTGGCACAGAAAGCCAATGAGCTGGAGGATGAGGAGTCCTTCTTGTATGGGACAGAAATGGTTTCCCAGGTTGCAGAGTATGGCAAAAAGCAGCAAGCGGGCATTCAACAAAACCCGTCCCTGTTTGCCGGCTTTGATCCCAAACAGGCTCTCACAGCTTCAGCTGCACTGGCCTCCTTGGGCTTCGACAGCCTGCAGTGTGAGAAACTCAAGAGCATGTTGAGTAGCCTGGACGCTTCGCCAGATGCAGGAAAGCACACGGCGAGGACGGCGGGGCAGCAGGAGGGTGGCGAGCCTGCCGCATGTGTCAGCTCTGTCACGGCGGTGGCATCGCTAAGCAACCCCAACGTGAGGAAAGCTCTGGAGTCCCTGCAGTCTCTCATCAAAGGTCAGACTCCCACTCTGAATGAAACGCTCAGATTATCAAGTTGCTTTTAATCCTCCATTTATCGCTTCAGTTTAGTGGGATCTTTCAGATGAAGCAGAATGAAATGAACACTTCAGTTAGGTTCATGTAGCACTGATTCACACAATAAATGTCATCTCAAGGTAATTTCAAGCTTTTCATTATCTAACTCACTCCATTTCAGTTCAAATGAGTATTTATCTCTAATAAAAACAGTATGGCTAAGGAGCCCAACAGGTTGCGTGGAGTAACAGTTGGTGCATTTCTGAGCGTGCACGAGCCGACAGTAGGCAAGTCAAGTTTATTTCTATAGCACAATTCAAGACAAGGTAATCCAAAGTGCTTTACATCAACATTAAAAGTTGATATTGGCCTATAGTTACTAAGTGTTGTAGCATCCAGATTAGATTTTTTTAGAAGAGGTTTTATTACTGCAGTTTTCAAAGCCTCGGGAAACTGGCCTGTTTGAAGAGAAGTATTTATTATCTGCAGTAGATTCGGAGCTATGCAGTTAAAAACTGTTTTAAAAATGTTTGAAGGCAGAATATCAAGACAGCATGTTGTGGGCTTTAATTTTGAAACCGTTTCCATTAAGGTTGTATAATCTAAGAGTGTTATCATTCCTGAGCTGGAGCTGCACATTGTTTGTCTTATCTGTAATATTTTGTTTGTTAAAAAGGCAGCAAAGTCATTACAGGCCTTTTCACACAGCAGTTCAGGGGGGATTGAGGCTGTGGGGATTGTCAGTCTGTCTACCACAGAAAACAGTGTGCGAGCATTATTACTGTTTCTATTGATAATCTCTGAAAAATACGATTGCCTTGCATTCTTCAGTTTCTGGTTATAGTAAGAAGACTCTCTTTATAAATGTTGTAATATACCTGAAGTTTGTTTTTTCGCCACCTGCGTTCTGCTTGTCTACATATCCTTCTCTGTTCTTTAACCACTGTGGCGTTTCTCCAGGGTGACTTTTTCCTCCCGGACAGAACTTTGGTCTTAATTGGGGCTATAGAATCAATAACAGTCATAACATTGGAACTGAAACTGTTAACAAGGTCATCAACTAGAACTGAGGGAAGGGTTGGTGATGGTGTAAAACCCTGGGTGAATAATGCACAGGTGTTATCATTTATATAACGCTTTCTGATTACCTCTGCTTCACCTTTCATAGGATTGGCAACAGTGGTCATTTTAAACAAGACACAGTAGTGATCAGATAGAGCAACATTGTTCACCACAACCTCTGAGATATTAAGACCTTTGGAAATAATTAGATCTAATATGTGTCCTCTGTTATGTGTTGGATCTGTGACATGCTGGGAAAGCCCAAAAGTATCCAGAATATTTAAAAGTTCCTTCGCACACCCATCTTTAGGATTATCAACATGAATGTTAAAATCACCCACTAAAACACAATCAAAATCCATGCACATGATTGACAGTCGTTTGGCAAACTTATCAAAAAGCCTTCATCATATTTGGGGGGTCTGTAGATGGTCACTAAGATTGGTCGACAGGGGGATTTTAATTGAATGGCAACATATTCAAAGGAGTCAAATTGTAGAGAGTAACAACTTCATTTATTCAGAACCCGGGGAGACGAGACCAGCAAACAGGGAGATTAGTCCTGGGATATCTGCCTGTGAGACAATTATCCTGCATCTTGTGTTCCATCCAAACTAAAGTCTTCTTCAGTGTCAGCCCGCGTTTATGAAGTTGAAACAACCGTTGGTGTTTGCAACTACTCAGCTGTCTGAGGCTGATTTTGGATTTCTGTTATGCAGTAAGCTGAAGGTGATACGGTTCTAATAATTTATCCTTTTAACGTTATTATTTATTAAATTGTTTGTTTGGTCTTTCGTCTTTAAGCGACAAAGGAGAAACGGACGAAAAGTGATGGACTGCCTCTAATGTCCTCCGACAAACAGAAGGTAAGGCATCTCCCAACGCGGTGAAACCTCAGCAAAAAGTGGCAACATTACATTTCCAGGTTGTTTTCTAATCGTAACTGATGTCTTATCAGGCAGGTGATGCCGAAGAAAGGAAAAGAGAGAAACATAACAAAATAAATCAAATGCAGTCCCTGGCGAAAGAGTTGGACGAGTTATTAAAGCAGGATGGTAAACCGGTTATGTGTTGTAGTTTTTGCACATTTCACTGTCCCCATGTCAGTAATGGTCCTAACGCTCTGCTGATCTCTGCTGTCCTTGTTCCCGGCTCGCAGGACTGTCCTTCATGTCGGCAGTCATGGGATTCTACTGTCAGAAGTGTGAGGAGTTCATTGCTGACTTGAACTCTGTAGAAAACCACGCAGCCATCCACGTCCGCAGTAACTCCAACAGTGTGAGTATCCCCTTCCCGGTAGCTGGGGCCGCGTGGAGCTGGGTTAAAGAGTTCAGTATCTTGCAGTAATGCTGTTACAGAATTGTTATAAATTCAGTAAATCAAGACTTCATGTTGAGTCTCACGTCCAGAAAATGTGGGGCCAAACATGGCCAGGGAGGAAAACAGTCAGGTTCCAGTCAGGTTCCAGGAGAAGCACAAGTGTGCTTCATCTTCATTTAGCTAATCTGCAGGAGAGTTACGCCGACATGACGGGCCGACAACAAGAAAACAAATGAGCCGCATGAACACAACAAACATTCATTTAGATCACAATTTAGACAAATTAATTTAAAGGGTTCACACAGTTATTCTTGCCGCTACGTCATTCTGCTTGTCAAGATTATCCCCGTGTCTTAATGACTTGCAGGGACGCTGCCGTGCAGATTCTTTTAATCACTAGTGACCACCGTAGTCTTGACATTAGTGTTTCTACTCTCTATTTCAGCATGTAAAATGTTCTTTTTCGTGTGTCTTTTTAATCAGAAAGAGCAGCTGGAGCACGCTAAAGATGGTAAAGGACACCTGCAGCTCCACAGCACCAGCAGGAACCAGCCTCAGTCCTCTCAGTCCTCTCATTCCTCCGGGAGGAGAGAAAGTTCTCACAGCAACTGCAGAGAATTCCAACAGAGCTGGACGAACGAGAAAAATCACCAAAACACGCAACGCGACGACGGCCTCGGAGTCCGCAGGGACCGGCAGGGAAACATCTGCCTGAAAGACGAGATGAAGAAGGAGACAATGCTCATAACCGTGTCCCGAGGACTCTTTGCTCCTCCAACCATCAGGGTGAAGGAGGAGGTGAAGGAGGACTACGGCAAGGTCGGAGGAGGAGACGTGGACGGCAAGAACAAATCCTCGAAGAGCAGCAGAGATGCCAAGACAGAAGAAGATGACAGCAGTGACAGCAGCGATGACGACAAATCACCAAAATCAAAACATCAGAAGAAGAGGAAGAAGAAGGAGAAAAAGAAGAAGAAGGAGAAAAAGAAGAAGAAAGAAAAGTGAGATGAGTCTTGAGTGGTGTCAGTTTCCACAGGACCGTGTTGGCGCCCCGGATTGTCATCTTTTAGACCTTAGTTTTATCGTTATTCTCCAGTTTTGTTGTGTTGCTCGTGTGGTCAGCAGCTGCAGCTCGGCTTCAGAAAGTCCCCGTCATGACATCACATCCACTTCTAGTCGCTCACACGCAGACATGACTTCTAAACATAGTCAAGACTTGAATATTTGGAGGTAAATTTCCACCGGTGACCGAGCTGCTTTCAGTCTCTGAACCTGAATTTCGTCCCGGACGGGTCTCGGACGGGTCCCGGACGAGTCCCGGACGATACCCGGACGATACCCGGACGAGTCCCCGACGGGTCCCCGACGGGTCCCGGACGGGTCCCGGACGGGTCCCGGACGGGTCCCGGACGGGTCCCGGACGGGTCCCGGAACTGCTCGCGTGGAGACGGAAGTGATGCAAATGATCTCGTCTCGCTTTTGGTAAGTAGGCCGACTGGTGCGCTTTCACGCGGGAACACGATGCTGTCCGACACGCCTGACGCGCGCCTTCCTCGTTTCTTCTGCTGGTTGGTAGGAAAGACGCAGGGACTTCTCTTTGTTTACATCACCACCTGCATATATCGTGTTTTTCCAGGACCAACAGCATCGTAGAGTTAGAAGTGTTTCTATGTTTGATTTCTTCTTCCTTGTCTCCGTTTGACCTGAAGTGCACGGACTCTACCCTGTGATGACGCTGTTGATCAAGATGCAGAAATGTGTACATTTGAATAAAATGTGTTTAAAAAGACGGATGTTGTTTTGTGTTGCTACTTAAACAGTTGCTTCCCCAGTAAAAGCAAACCGGCTTTTTGTAGAAAGTAGAGAGCCAGAGACTGGTGTATGTTTGACGTGTCTCAGTGGGACAACTGGGTGTCAGGGTGTCTCTGGAGCTCACCTGGCCGGGTCTCCACCCGTGTACGTCCAAGTGCTCTTCCCTGCAGCTGTCCAGTGAGGACCGGAAAACCCCAAACTAGATTGTCTAGTATCGGTGGAGGAATCTGAGACCCCTCAGAAACCGATGCAGCTGGGCCACCACAGGTCCTGCCTTGCTCTGCCGAGCTCAAATCCCAGAATATATCAGAAACTTAATGTCTTAATGTCTTAATGACGTACACAACATTTGTGTCATTTAAAAAAATCTTTTTAAAAATGCATTTTCAAATAGAGAAATATATACCATATTTTCTGCACTATAAGGCGCACCACATTATAGGACGCACCTTCAAAGAATTACGCATTTTAAAACGTTTTACATATATAAGGTGCACCGCATTATAAGGCGCACTAAATATCTGGTAAAATACCGTACTATAGTGGCTGGAGTTGAGTTACGTATCTACCTGATGGAGCTGCTACAGGAAATGCTACAAAATCCTACAGCAAATGCAAATGCAAATGCAAAAAAAAAAACAAGAAGAAAAGTACTGTATGTGAAACTTTATTAACAAAATAAAAACCAGCTTTGCTCCGTCTCGTCAAAGTCGCCATTATGCGAGTCAGCGTCGCTGCTGTTGTCTTGAACGTCTGTGACGATTCCTGACGTTTTTAGCGCCATTACTCCGGCGACACCAACTACATTACCCACAATCCCCCTGACTACAGTAACAGAAATTACCGTAATGATCATATATAAGGCGCACTGTATTATAAGGCGCACTGCCGGTTTTTGAGAAAATTAAAGGCTTTTAGGTGCGCCTTATAGTGCGGAAAATACGGTAGCTGTTGTTTAAAAATGGATTTAGCAATACTTTGATCTATTCAAGCATTCAAAGAGACATTTGTGTTCTTTTCCCTGCTTCGTTAGATGTTTTTCAGATTAGTATTTTCTGAACCTGTTACGCTCCAAACAGAGGGTAAACACAGTTGTTTTAAATCCCAGAACAGAAACATTTCTTTACTTCAAAAAGCATGTTCAAAATGGTTTAAAAAATAACATTATTCAATAACTAATTCATTTATAAATTACCTAATTCGAAAATGCCTCATTACCATTTGCATGATGTTCCTAGTCCTCCATACACACACCTCTGGTCATTGGTTGGAGGATAAAGCCGATCAAACGTGTTTTCCATGTAAACCTCAATTGGGAAATACTATTTCCATGTAAACTCAAAGGCAAATAGTTTAATTTGGAATTATTATATTACATGATGTTTTTATCATATTAAAAACATCATGTAACCGTTGTGTGTGTGTGTGTTTGTGTGTGTGAGAGAGGTGAGTGAGTGAGTGAGTGAGAGAGAGAAGGAGACTGTGAGGTGAACCACAGGTTGTATTAAGCCTCTCTTTTTCTCTTACTGCATGGTGACATGTTCCAAATGGATGAAACGAGCAGGCCTGGGACACCGTCTCATATCATCTCCTAATCCAGTCCAACTTTATTTATAACACACTTTAAAACAGCCACAGGGGACCAAAGTGCTGTGCAGAAGAATAAATAAGAATTCTAATACTAAAAGACAAAATGATAAGACAATAAAATCTGACAAGATACAATAAAAATGAAATAAAACCAAGTGAACACATCATGGTATCAAAGACCAAGGAGAAGAAATGTAAAAGCCAGAACAGTAGAGGCCTGTCTAATGTGTAAAGGCAGAGTATTCCACATTTTTGTAGCCACAATAATGAAAGCCGGTCTCTAGATCAGTGGTTCTCAAATGGGGGTACGCGTACCCCTGAGGGTACGTGAAGGCACTACCGGGGGTACGTGAGATTTTAATATATACATATATTTAAAAAGTAGCATCCATGCAAAAATCCTTTAAAAATAAATATTTCATAAATAATTGAGGAAAATATAAGTCTAAATTCATAAAATGAATTCTATCTTCAGGAGTAGGCTATTCAACTTATTATCCTAAAACTGCAGAATCTCCCCCACACCAGGATGGTTCCACCTAACCTGTCAATCACCTGGCTTCACCTGTCAATCACTTGGACCAACGATGGAGTCGTGGTTGAAGCGTAGCAGCAATATTTCTATGTTTAATAAATCAGTTACTGATGGCACACTGCTCTGTTTTAGGTCTTTTTTTTACAACCAAAAGTGCTTTGCGTTGGTTAGGGGGTACTTGGCTGAAAAAATATTTCACAGGGTGTACATCACTGAAAAAAGGTTGAGGACCACTGGTCTAGCTGATCTAGTACAACCAGGCTTGTTGTCATCACTTCCATCACTTCCATCACTTCCATGCTGCAGGTTCTCTGCAGGTTCACCGCCCTCTCAAACAGTGTGTAATAGGAGCTAAAGAAACACACAAACACTTGACTTTGACCACACAGACGAGTGTGGATTCTTTCATTTCACATGGCTGCAATGAAAACACATCCATGAAGACGCAGATCCATTTGAGCAGTTTGACATCAGTGATGGACCGGTGAAAGAAAAACAAACTCAACACAAAAAGCACAGCTCAAGTCAAGGCCACAGCTGAGGAGCAACTGGTTCATCATCAGCTTCTTAACACAACGGGACACAAGGTACTCAAATAGGGGTTTATTCATTTTCATTTCATTTTATTCTTTATTTCATTCAAAAAATAAAACAAACAATGCAATTCAAATACAAATACAAACGTTCATGAATTGTGAATGAAAAGGGAGCAGAAAGAAGAAGAATCTTATTTAATCTGCCCCTTTTTCCAAGAAATAAATTCACAAATAACATAAAAATAAAAAAAAAAACGAATGAAATTACCGACATCTATGGGTATGTCAATCAAACTTAACTAACATATTTCATTATATTTACTTAACATACAGGGTTTAATTGTTCTTTTGAATGTAATGTTTGATTTGGATTCTTTGTTTTCTTTGTTCAGATTGTTCCATAAACTGATTCCGTTGACAGAAACACAACTTTCCATCAATTTAGTCCTGAATCTTGTTTTTTTTTTAAATCTCTTCCTTTTAAGTTATACTTGCTTTCTCTTTTTTCAAACCTTTTCTGAATGTTGATTGGTAAAGTTTTTTTATGAGCTTTAAACATAATTTGCAGAATACTATAGTCTACTAATTCATGAAATTTCAACAATTTTAACTGAAGCTTCCTTTATAGTACGTGTATGTTCTGCTGGATCACTACACTGTACACACGTACTTTAAATGAGTCATTTGTTGTTTGTAATGTGTTCAGTGTGTCTGACCATCCTGAGGATGAACGGACAGGTCAGCTCCTGGACCAGTGATCAGGCCAGCTGACAGTCCTGCCGGGGCCCCGGACAAAATAATTTAAGATGGGCCCCCCTGCGCCCGGATCTCTCCTTCTCCCTCTTCCTCTCCTCTCCCTCTGCTCTTCAGGTTTTTATACAAGCTAATGGACGTTAACATTAGAGCTAGCCAGTTAAGTTCAGGTTAAGTCAGGTTAAGTTACAAGGTTGGTAAACGTTGTAACTGTTTCTTACCTTGCTCTACGCTGACTTTATTAATTCCAGCTTCACCGTCACCACTGCAAATATTTGTGTAGAGAATCTCTGAGGCCTCTATTTTCTTCTTCTCTTCTTCTCTTTTCTCTTTTCTGAGCACCAGACTTGTGCTGACCGGACATTTTCACCATTCTAATGGTTGAATTAAATGATAACGTCAAATTTTGATCAGCGGCCAAACCATTTTTGTGTTGGGGGTTCGTGACCACAAGGACAATTAGGAAGAAAACAAATAACAAGCTTTTTTGTAACTCAAATACTACATATTTTTTCAACAAATAGGCATATTTTGAAACATTTTGAAAAATGATTTAATGAGAATAAAAAAAATTAAAAACCGGTGTTTTTATGTGGGAGGAAAAGAAGAAGACGAAGACGTAAGTGAAAAGGAAGAAATAAGAACAACAACGAACGAGAAAATAAGTGAAAAGGTTAGTGTTCAACGTCGCTACGTGTAATTTTTAATGTGCAACACCGGTGCATCGGCAAAAATAGTCCCCGGTAATTTACTTCCGTTGTGGCTTTTTTATTTGCGTTGTTTTTTTATTTTATTTGCAGCGGGGTTTATTTTTGTTTGCAGCATTTGTTTTATTTTCTAAGCGTTTCTTTTATTTGCTAAGCGTTTGTTTCAGTTTGCAGCTTAACTTTTATTTTCAGCAATGGCGGGTCTCGGCCACCGTAGATAAGGCTTATGAGGACAATTTAAAACTTCAGTAGTAAACTTTCAGTGTAGTTTGGAAAAAGATGGCTTCGCAGCAAGTTCAGTATGAGTTCAGACTGTGTTCAGAGCAACTTTAAAATATCTGGAGGTGACATCTGAGACTCTGCAGCCACTCCAGTGTTCACTTCCATGACCGCACAATCAGAAGAAACGTGTCTATGAACCCGTTGTTGCTCCAGATGGATGAAGTGTGGCAGCTCTGAGCAGCTCAGGACCTCCCTGGTGCTCAGACAACATCCTCACTTCCCAGGCTGCTTTTTTCCCCTCCCCAGCCTCGTTCCCCATCTCATGTCTTCACCTTGAAGACGATCATCTCAGACTCAAACCCGGGTACGCATGTTGGCTCTTCAGGTGTCATGAAATGTGAAGCCTACAAGAGAAGAAACTGCATCACAATGAACCATGGTTCTGACAAAACGGAGAACAAGCCTAAAAATACAGTTATTGTGGATCATTAAAACAATTATTGAGAACACTGTCTACAGAATCAGTCTGTTGTTGTGTACTTTTTCAGTTATTTGTCAAAAATACATCAAAACATCTTCTGCTTTGCTAAAATATTAGCACATTGTTGGTTAATTCTAAGGGTGTAACAATATATCGTGCCACGAATATACTATAAACTGTAAACCATAATCAGCAATATTAAAATAATAAAAGGCTTGCAATATTTCAGTTGATTTGTAATGAATCCAGAATGTATGACATGTTTGTTTTTGTAATTACATTACAGAAAATAAAGAACTTTATCACAATATTCTAATTTTCTGAGACAGTCCTGTCCCTGGTATTCTGTTACACCGGGGGGGGCGGGGGGGGGGGTGAAGGTGCTTCTGCTGGAGGTTAGCACCTGGTGGAGAGGGTGAGCGTTGTTGTCCAGGATACTTAGCACTTTATGCCACATCCTCCTCTCAGACCACCAAAGAGTCCAGTTGGACCCCAGGACGGAAGCAGAACCTGATGATCCTGCTGATCTTGTTGGCGTCAGCCGCCCTCAGCCTGCCGCCCCAGCAGACAACAGCAAGGACAATGGTCCGGGCTACCACCGACTGGTAGAACATTTCCAGTAAGGTGTTACAAACGTTGAATGAGCGGAACCTCCTCAGGAAATGAAGAGAACTCTGGCCGTTCTTGGACACAGACTTAGCCTCACCAATATGAACTCAGGGGAACATTTATGTTCAGGAAAACAAGGGCAAGAACCAACGATGATCTCAGTGACAGGAGTTAATCTGTGGAACAGCTGAGATACAGAAATTAAAATATGTAGCACGTTATTACAATTCAAAAGCACATATAAATACAAAATGATTAATACATATAAAACAAAGGTATAATACACATAGGCATGTACCTATGGACATGCATATTGTGTGTATGTATATATATATATATATACACACACACACACACACACACACACACACACACACAGTATGCATGTATATGTATGAATGTATATGTGTAGGTGTTGGCACAGCCATCATATAGAGCTGGATAACCGGGTACACATAATAAGAGACGACACAACTGTGTTCTTTGTTTGACTGGGAAGAACTGGCACAGAGGAAAAGCCATCAGTCATTTATTATGATGAGGTGATTAGCTTCACCTGGTGCACTGGTGTCAGCATAGGGCACATTCAAGAGCAGTAGAAGACATTCTGCAACAGTTTAACACCCCCACTTGATCTTATACTGACAACAAGATCTACAGTAACATATACATTTCACTTCACCCCAAACAAAAAAAAACACAAACTTATCCATCCTGACTCTTGTTACAGGTTTAGTTAATACATCTGCCACCATGTCAACAGTTGGGCAATATTCGATACAGATTTTCCCATCACTGAGAGCGGATCGAACAAAATTATATTTTATGTCGACATGCTTACATCTCTGACGCAGTACAGGATTTTTTGACAAAGCAATAGCACCCTGATTGTCCTCAAAAACTAACACTGGTGCATATTCACTGCCACAGTCCATTCCATTCAACAGCTGTACGAGATACATGCTTTCCTGAGTTGTTGCTGCCAGGGCCATGTACTCTGCCTCACATGTGGATAAAGCAACTGTGGGCTGTTTCCTTGACTTCCAGGAAATAACAGGCCCTGTCTCAGACAAACTAAAACAGTACACAGTTGTACTTTTCCTGTCATTCTGGTCTTCTGCCCAATCTGCATCACTATATGCCACAAGTTTCAGTTTTACATCACAATTCCTGATTTACAGTTCCCTTCAAATATCTCAACACATGTTTTGCTGTTACCCAATGTTGTTCTTTTGGTTCAGACAGGTATTGTGACAGTTTGCTTACAATCCAACTTAGATCTGGTCTTGTACGTATCGTGACATAAAGCAAACTGCCAACAACCTCACGATATTTCTTTTGAGCAACAGGTTGACCCTCGTTGTCAAATTTCAGTTTGTTTTCACATGGAGTAAATCTAGGTTTACAGTTGATCATTTCAAACCTCTCCAAAATCTTTGTAATGTACCTTTTTTGAGTCATTTTTATTTCACCTCCTCTTTGCACAAAATCAATACCCAAGAAATGTTTAAGTTCACCAAGATCTTTCATTTTAAATTTTGCTCCCAACATTTCTTTTACATTTTTCACAGTTTGATTGTCATCAGCAGCAATGATAAGGTCATCAACCCAGATTTACAATATGACCCTCTCATTTGCAGTCTGTCTACTATAAACACAATGGTCAGCCGAGTTTTGACTGTAACCATTTTCACATAGAAAATCATGAAGCATTTTGTTCCAATTTCGTCCCGACTGCTTCAGACCATACAATGATCTATTAAGTTTACAGACTAGTTTCTCACCCATCTCTGACTTGACCTCAAAACCATCAGGCTGCTCCATGTACACTTCACAATCAATAGGAGCATGCAGGTATGCAGTTTTAACATCCATCTGGTGCAATTCTAAGCCATGCTGCACTGCAAGCTGCATCAGACTGCGCACGGATGTCATACTAGCAGTTGGAGAAAAGGTTTCATTATAATCAATCCCTGCAACTTGACTATAACCCTTTGCTACATACCTGGCTTTGTATGTTTTTGTCTCATCTGGATTTTCTTTTACAGTGTAAACCCATCTTCCCCCCACTGCATGTTTACCTTCTGGCAAAGTGGTTAGGGTGAATGTCTCATTTTCTTTCAGAGAGTCCATTTCATCTTTCATAGCTTTAACCCACAAATGTGATTTCGGTGAGCTCATGGCTTCCTTCAAAGTTCGAGGTGCATCTGACATAACCCGGTAACAATAGTCAACAGTTAACCCTTGACCATCATCAACATCATCACATTTGATCTTGCATTCATAATCATTATAGTACTTAGGTGGTCTCCTCTCCCTTTTTGGATATCGGGCATTTGTAACACTCTCACCCTCACCTGTATTGGTGTCTGTGTCACAAATCTCAGCTTTAATTTCCTGTGTGATCGGTGTCACTACATCAGTTTTTGGAAAAGTGGTTTCACCCCTCTCCCTATACAGGATGTATTCATTCTCCTGGTCTGTCTGAGTCTGACACTCATTTGCTGATAAACTTTACCAACCTGTTTTTGAGTACTCTCCCTGTTTCAGGGTAGAAGATTAGATATGCAGGACTATTCTTGTCGTAACCAACAAAAATCCCCCTTTCAGATTGTGAGTCAAGCTTCTTTTTGTTATATTTGTATGCATAACATACTGACCCAAAACATTTCATTCTTGACAGATCAGGCACTTTCCCGGTTAGCATGTAGTATGGAGTCTGTCCTGTCCGCTTGTTGTAACATCTATTGCGGACAGCTGCAGCAGTCTGAACTGCATATGTCCAGAGTTCTTTTGGCAGGTTACATCAACATACATCTTGCCATTTCAAACAATGTTCTCCAGTTTCTCTCAGCTGTCCCATTTTGATGGGGGGAATAAGGAGCTGAGGTCTCATGTCTAATGGCATTTTACTGATTAGTGACTGAAACTCCTTTGACGTAAACTCAGTGCCATTATCAGATCTAATACACCTGATTTTCCCATAAGGTGAAACATCAGCAATAAACTTTTCTGTAGCTCTGACTGTGTCACTCTTGGCTTTCAAAAAATATACAAAAATTGCACCTGAATAGTCATCAGTAAATGCCAAAGAGTACCTGAACCCATCTTTTGCTGCTGGTTCTATAGGGCCAGCCAAATCTGTATGTACAAATGCAAGTGGTGCAGTTGCTCTTTCATCTGGTTCTCTGTTCCTGCTCTGAGCAAATTTCCCTTGCATACAGACCTCACATTTCAGGTTTGGCTTATCCGATTTACCTTTAATTTTCATCCCTTCTGTGACACTTTCCAACTTCAACACATCATCATAATTACAGTGTCCCAAAATGTCATGCCATGTTTGCAAATCATAACATCCATGACATCCATCATTACTCTCATCTATAGGCTCAGCAGTGTTTAAATAATACAGCCTATCATACACTTGAATCCCAAAAGTCATACCGTCTTTATGGATGAGCTCGTTCTGTCCCTCCTTGAAGATGACAGTCGCTCCTCTGGCGGTCGCTGCCTTGACAGAAAAGATGTCCTGGGGATATGATGGGACATATAATGCCCCCATCAACACCGTGTCCACTGCGCATCCTCTCCTGTTGATCAGACGAACCTTGGCCGCACCCCTCTTCAGTGCGACTCCGCTGGTCCTCACACCGTCCGCCAACTCCAGGATGTGCTTTTGCTGCTTGAAGTTCTTATCAAAGTCCTTGAACTTTGTGATGTCTGTCACAATGTGGGATGTGGCCCATGTGTCGACCATAAGCCCTCTCTTCTGTGGTCTGCTGAAGGGGTCTCCATCCACCTGGCCCACCTTGAATGCAAACGTGTGGTCGTCCTCATCCACCGCCTGCTTGGCCTTGTCTCTCCTCCTCCGCCTGCAGTTCACCTCTTTGTGCGTGGAGCTCTTACAAAAACTGCACCATTGTCTCTGTCCACTGTGCTGGCCCGCAGCTGGACACTCTATTGCTTTATGGCCCTTCTGGCCACAGCTGTAGCAGGTCAGTCTCACGTCCCCGCCAGGTCTTCCTCTCACTCTCATGGCGATGTCCTCATCTGTAGACGCAGTCCTGAACTTCTCTGTGCTCTCATAGCTCCGCAACTTTGTCTTGAACTCAGCGAAGGTCAATTTCTCATCACTCTGGGCCACATGAATGGAAAATGGCTTAAACATATCTGGCAAGCCCTTTAATATCATTGCGATCAGCAAATCATCACTTAAAGTCTCTCCCGCATTCCTCAGTGCGGTAATTGCAGTCTCTGCCCGTCTGATATAATCTGTAACGCTCTCATTGACAGTCTTTTGGAGGGATGTAAGTTCAGTATACAGATTTATCACACGGGGCTTCCCCTTGCGTAGTGGTCCCTCAGTATCTGGAGCGCTCTCCTTCCATCATCAGCCGCATCCCTCATCACAATAGACAAGCTCTTGTCGTCCAACAGCTGGATCAACTCGGCATACGCTTCTTCGTTTTTCCCGGCATCTTCTTCCGCACCATCCTCATCTGCCTCATGGAGGATGGTTTTCTTGAGTCCGAGCAAACGTAGATGGCCGAGGAACTTAGTTTCCCATAACTCATAGTTTTTCTCGTCACCATCAAAGCATAAACGATTCCATCGGCTTCCAAACTCTTTCCTGGGCCCATAACCTGTTGGCGCAGCCATCATATAGAGCTGGATAACCGGGTACACATAATAAGAGACGACACAACTGTGTTCTTTGTTTGACTGGGAAGAACTGGCACAGAGGAAAAGCCATCAGTCATTTATTATGATGAGGTGATTAGCTTCACCTGGTGCACTGGTGTCAGCATAGGGCACATTCAAGAGCAGTAGAAGACATTCTGCAACAGTTTAACAGTAGGTTTATGTATGTATTATTGATTATACAAATACTGTATGACACTGTACTAGTTTATAAAACTAACATTTTTTTTGTGAAAAGGCTAGGTGTCATAAGCTTAGGCTTCTGTCTACGCCTTTTGGTCCTTGGTGATTAGCTAGAATTGTATAAATTGTATATATATATATATATATATATATATATATATATATATATATATATATATATATATATATATATATATATATATATATATATATATATATTTCTGTGTATATACCAAAAATTATATATGTTTTTTTTTTTTTGTATGGCACCGACGAATTGCACCTGTGCTGGGAATGGAAAAGGACCAGTAAACTAAACTAAAGTGTTCTTTGCCCAGTGCAGTTTGTTATCCAGGTATACTCCAAGGTATTTGTAATCCTGGACAACATCCTCAGTTACACCGTTGATGGAGATGGGTGTGGGGACAGGTTTCCACCACCAGCTCCTTCGTCCTGGTGGAGTGTAGGTGCAGATGGTTGGTTGCACACCACTCGATGAAGGAGCCCACAACGCCCCTGTTCTCCTCATCCTTCCCTTCACAAATACAGCCAATGGTTGCAGAGTCGTCCGCAAACTTCTGCAGGTGGCAGAACTGAAAGTCTAAGGTGTCCGGGGTGAACAGAAAGGGGGGCAGAACAGTTCTCTGTGGAGTCCCAGTGCTGCTGACCACTGTGTCAGACCCACCGTCCTGCAGTCTGACATACTGTGGTCGACCTGTCAGGTAGTCCGTAATCCAGGAAACCAGGAAATAAAAACGGTCCAAATCACCCCCCCCCCCTGAAATAAAAACGGTCCAAATCATCCCCCCCTGAAATAAAAACGGTCCAAATCATCTCCCTGTAAAACTGCCATCCCTCCTTTCCATCCCTTATGTCATTTCATCAATGAATGTGGTTTTACTGCTATTTCAACATTTAGAGTCATCACCAGAAAAATAACTTATTTGACAATTTTCACCTGTTTCAAGTACATTTTAACTTGAAATAAGTAGGAAAATCTGCCAGTGGGACAAGATTTATCTTCTCATTACAGGCAAAAAAATCTTGTTCCACTGGCAGATTTTTCTACTTATTTCAAGTGAAAATCTACTTGAAACAGGTGTAAATTGTTGTTTTTTCCAGTGATGAGTCTTGTTTTAAGTGTAATGAGATTTTTTTTACTAAAATGAGACATTTTAACTAGAAATAAGACAAATATTCTTGTTAAGATTGTGAGTTTTTGCAGTGATCCATGTTACTTATCCTGTGAAGGACAGAGTCATATTGATAAGTTCAGAAAAGTGTTTTTTATTGTTGTGTTTTGATGTATTTGATGTAAGCCCAGTGGATATTTAAAGCTTACAGAAGGCTGCATTTAACTGCTGCTATGTCATTCCTGCAGTATTTCTGCAGGTGTTTTGGTCACTGCTATTATTTGTAATATATTATATTATTTGTAATCAGCACAAATTATCTGTCCCCATATGATCAAATCAACCATCAGCACTGATTTTTTTTTTTACAACTCGAGTACTGAACACTGGTATTCTGTTTACCCTTAAAAGTGACATATTTTTAGACTAGCCTGATAGTCGGAGGAGGAGGGGGTTCTGGCTCCGGCACCGCGGGAACCAACACCACACAACTGTTATCAGCAGCCCTCCTTCCACCGCCATAACACCCTCTTCATCATCACCTCCCTTCCTCCCTGCTAGCAGCAGACACACAGCACTGGGCTTCATGTCCTGATTGTACCCAGTACTGGAGTTGTAAAACAAATCAGGGGGGATGGTGGATTTTATCATATGGGGACAGATAGTTTGTGCTGATTACAAATATAATATATTACAAATAATAGCAGTGACCAAAACACCTGCAGAAATACTGCAGGAATGACATAGCAGCAGTTAAATGCAGCCTTCTGTAAGCTTGAAATATCCACTGGACTTACATCAAATACATCAAAACACAACAATAAAAAACACTTTTCTGAACTTATCAATATGACTCTGTCCTTCACAGGATAAGTAACATGGATCACTGCAAAAACTCACAATCTTAACAAGAATATTTGTCTTATTTCTAGTTAAAATGTTTCATTTTAGTAAAAAAAATCTCATTACCGGTACACTTAAAACAAGACTCATCACTGTACACTTTTGACAGGTTGGCTCTAAGGACAAGAGTTCATATTGGTTAACTCTGATATATACAATTTTCACCTGTATATATATACTTATATGTACCCATTAAGTAGAAAAATCTGCCAGTGGAACAAGATTTTTTTGCTTGTAATGAGAAGATAAATCTTGTTCCACTGGCAGATTTTTCTACTTATTTCGAGTGAAAATTTACTTGAAACAGGTGAAAATTGTCAAATAAGTTATTTTTCTGGTGATGACTCTAAATGTTGAAATAGCAGTAAAACCACATTCATTGATGAAATGACAAGGGATGGAAAGGAGGGATGGCAGTTTTACAGGGGGGATGATTTGGACCGTTTTTATTTCAGGGGGGGATGCCATCCATCCCCCCTCATCCACCCTCAACTCAAGTACTGATTGTACCCAGACATAAAACACAGTGACATGTTTACATTTTAGGTTGACTGAAGGTTAAACTGCTGGAAATGATCGTTTGTTGTGGTCACATCACCCCTTGTTTCACATTTTGGGACATATCCGCCAATCTTGATGCTATGAACTAAAATTCAGACATCGCATATTCCAAGTTCTGAGGATGAGAACTGAGAAAAAAAAGATTCAAACTTTGTTTGTGCTGCTTGTAAAACGTGTGGTAATCTTACTTCACCTTCCAGAGGTTGTGTCATTTATGTTGTAGAGCCACGGGGAAAGAAAAACTATCAGCAGAAACCCCAGACTGTACGTCAACGCAACACATGCCGGCCAGATAACTGGTAAAAGCATTGTTCCAAAGTTATATAACGTCAGGTGATGTTTTAAAATCAAAACATGAGATTAGACCTCTGATATCAGTCACCACAGGCCAGGACATTTTCTTAAACTAAACTTTTTTTTCCTTTTGTTTAAAGAGATTAATAAGAACGGTCAATATCCCTCTTGATGTATCATGGGAATACCTTGAATGTTCACGGGCTAAAAGCTTTGCCATTTTTCAGTGACCACACCTCAACGTGTAGCACAGGGGTCGGCAACTCGTGGCTCCAGAGCTGCATGCAGCTCTTTAGCGCCGCCCTGGTGGCTCCTGGAGCTTTCTCAAAAATGTTTGACCTTTTTTTTCCTTTTTTTCTTCTTTTTTCTTTTTTTCCTTTTCTTCTTTTCTTCTTTTTTCTTTTTTTTCCTTTTTTCTCTTTTTTCTTCCTTTTTCCTTTCCTTTTTAATCTCGATATTTTGACTTTTTTCTCGAAATATTTACTTTTTTCTCGACATTTCGACTTTTGTCTCAAGATTGTATTTCAACATTAATCTTGAAATTTCGACCTTTCTATCAAAATTTCGTCTCTTTTCTTGAAATTTCGACTTTAAGTGCATAATTAAAAAAAAAAATCTAAAAAAAAATAATATAGAAACATGCAGCATGTGTTGTCTTCATTCTAAGGCTGATACAAGACTTTTCATTTTTTGCGGCTCCAGACATATTTGTTTTTTGTGTTTTTGGTCCAATATGGCTCTTTCAACATTTTGGGTTGCCGACCCCTGGTGTAGAGTAAACACTTTGTCCACTTGCAACTAATCGACATTTACACAAAGTTTGGTGATGCCTTTCCACGTCTGCAGGAAAACAACTGACGCAGGTGTGAAGGCCTTCTGACATAAACCATATAATCACTGGACAAACTATCCTTCACGTCACCAGGTCCTGAAACCTCTCTTTCCTTGTACTACGCAGTGCAAATGGGCCAAAAACAAAACCAGAAGTGCATCAAAGTTAGCCGTGACTCAGCTCTTACACCTGATCCATGCTAAACCTGCACCACATGATGATGCTGCCTCCTCCATGCTCAGAGTCGGGTGAATGGGTAGATTTGTCTATATTTATGTACAGAAATGGGCAGCTATTTATATGTGTATGTGTGCATGTGTATGTGTATTGTAGCAGTGGGTCAGCGGAGAGACCAATCAGAGGAACACAGGAACTCTGATTAACAGCAGGTGTGATGCAGGGTGGACTCTCTGTGTTCTTGACTCTCTGCCCCGTGGTAAGGAACATTTAGGGGTTTTTAGCATTGTTTGGTTTCATGTCTAGTAGTTTTATTGTTAGGGTAGCGTAGGGGTGCATGTATATGCACCCTGAGGTCTTTGTATTTTAATGATTTTAATTGTGGGTCTCTCTGTTTGTAGGACTGAAACTGTCACTGTTTTAAAATGTAGAGGTATGTAAAAGATTTAAACCTCACAACACGTCCTACAACCAACATTTTAACAGTGCTTTCTTTTGCTTTTAGGCATAGCACTGACTGCCGTTTATTTTGGTTTAGTATTTTATGTTTTAGTTGTATTGGTTTTATTGTCTTTTATGATTTTAAGGTTTAGTTATTTTAGTTTTAACATTCTGTCTTCTCCTGTCTTCTAGCGTTGCGGCTGGTGGTGTCCTCCATTCACCGTGTGGTGGAGACGCTGGGAGTTCACTTAGGTGGTGATATGGTTTGTGGTGGCACTTTGATTTAGTGTGGTGTTTTCATTTGATGTGTTAGGTTTATATTTATTTTCTTTGATATTTCTGATAGTTACTTTACTCCCAGCGTCCTAGGCAGTGAGTGGTTGGCTCCCCAGCCGTGATGTGTCTGTCTATCTTCTTTTCCTTCATCGACTGTGGTATTTTAGAGTTTTATTCATTGTAAAATAAATGGCAGATTGACCCACGCTGACCGTCTTGGCCTCTTTAATTGAAGCCCCTGTGTATCGGCACTTCCTCGAGGTTACAGTATGTATAAATGTGTGTGAATATGTATGTACAGTATATATACAGGACTGTCTCAGAAAATTTGAATTTTGTTAGAATTAGAATATTGTGATAAAGTCCTTTATTTTCTGTAATGCAAAAATGTCATACATTCTGGATTCATTACAAATCAACTGAAATATTGCAAGCCTTTTATTATTTTAATATTGCTGATCATGGCTTACAGCTTCATAATATATATATAAAATACTCAAATTTCAAACTGCCATTTGAAATGTGCTGTGAGGCGCTCGGGTCGTAGAAGCTGCAGCGACGAGAGGGAAACACTTCTTTTTCTGGACAGGTACTGCACATTATCCGACCAACTCAGACCCAGATCTGGGGCTCTTGAGAAAACATCCGGGGCTGTAGCCCCAGTAGCCCCAGTAGCCCCAGTAGCCACCCCCTACATCACCTCTGGTTTTAATCTCATCAGAACACAGGATGAAAAGGATGATCTTTGTCTCTATGTGGAGAAACTAATGGCGCTTTTCCACCAGTACCTACTCAACCCGACTCGACTCTCCTCGGTTTGGTTCTTCTCCACCAGGGGTCTAATGTGCAGAGTAGATACTTTTCTGCATCTATTCTGCCGAGGTTCTAAGCTGCTGAGTCGGCTGTATCTGACATCATCACACTACAGGCCACCGATTGGTCGGGGGGTTGGAGTCAGACGTCTGAGTCAGGAGGAGGAAATCAGAGAAAGAGACTGACGGATTCTTGTTCATTTTATTCAACCAGCAACGGCA
The DNA here is from genome assembly GCF_033807715.1 of Cololabis saira. Lineage (NCBI taxonomy): Eukaryota > Metazoa > Chordata > Actinopteri > Beloniformes > Belonidae > Cololabis > Cololabis saira. The sequence goes on from NC_084603.1 coordinate 39,937,288, forward strand.
GCAAAAGTCTGTTTCATGATCCAACTCTGAGGGTCAGATGTTCATAAACCTGGTGCTGAGGAGAGAATTAAAAAGGAATCTAGATGGAGATAAGGAACGACCAGATCTACCAGGAGCTCTATCTCTTCATAGCTGCTCACGGCTCCAGCTGACTTTTCAGCAGCGCTGAGACAAACAAAATAAAAATAAAAGCGTCGCCACTTGAAGTTTCTCTCTCTCTCATTTTTTAACTTGATATCAAACACAAGCCACAGACCCAGCAGCACATCTATCATCTCCTCCAGGTTCTACATCTTTAGTGTTGTTGTCTTCTTCCTTTAGATACACAATCAAATACGTCACAGCAGCTTCTCCAACCTCCTACTTCTGATCTGGGTGTTGAGAAGAAACGAGGGCAAGGAGAGTCGGGCTGTGTAGGTTCTAGTGTAAAAGCGCCAAAAGTGTAATCTGGCTTTCTTTAATGGTGATTTTGGAGCAGTGGTTTCTGCTGTTGTGGTCCTTCATCTCATGCTGCATCAGAGCGGGTTTTACTGCAGATAATGACGCTCTTCCTGGTTTCAGCAGGAGTCGTTAGGCTACAGGTTAATTTCTATCTCTGAGACGAAAGCCTTTTCTTCCTGAGTGGCATCATCACCCATCAATGTCTTGTGGTTCTGAATGTTTTGAACGCAGCTATAAGAAATAAGAAAGAATAAAAGAAATAGATTTAAGGAACACTTAGTTTACATTTTTATTACAAAGAAAAATGTGTTTTGCTTTCATGGTAGACTCTAATGACCTTGATTATTTTGAATTGTACGTCTCTTATTTTTCATTAAAGGAAATGAAATTCATTATCAATACATGTCAGTCTCAAGAGCATGAATGTGTTTTATTTGAACTCAATCAGACATTACAACATCATACAACCTTAAACACATAAAATACACAAAGCAGGATGCTTTTACTTTGAAAACACAGATGAAGCTGCTAAGGGAGTTGAAATAATTACGTTTCCTTTTGATCACTAGCAAGCAGACCTGAGATCTGCATCCAGCGGGAAGGTTTCAGGAAGGTGAAACATCCCAAACCGACCAGCAGGTGGAGACAAGCACTGATAAATCTGACCAGGACTGGAGGAGTGTCCTCCCAGCAGTGTCTGCAAGTCCATACTTCTCATGAACTAGTCCAATGTTCAGTTCACATAGTTTACAAATGAATAGTTCACGTTCACAGTTCACCATCTTCACTTTGGACTAGTTCAAATTCAGTTCATTTCAATATCTTTAGGTGAGAAGTACGAATGAAACGCCCCCCTATCCTAAAACTGTTCACTGTACAATCATTATTGTCCTAGTGGCTTCTCAACTTTACTCAGAGTCTGTAAATCTCCAACAATGTAGTCCATTATCAGTGTTTCTACCTGTTGCAGGTAAATCCTCCCCCTGAAGGAGCAGCAGTGACTGGGGTCGTTTGGGTTGTTGGGTCTTCTTGGTCTCTGATCACTTTGTTTGATTATCAAGGACTTGCAGATATTTTCTCACACTGGACGGATGCTTTAACTCCACATGACGTTTACAATTTGAAGTTGACGAGGCAGACGCTCAGACTTGTTTTCTCAGCGCAGGTGGACATAATTTGCACAGAAAGGTTCGATTTTTACCGTCAGACTCTTTGGGAGACGATGTGTAAAATTCCCTCAGATAATGATAAGGATCATCATGTGACGTCTCGCTGACGCTGCGTCTGCATCGTCTCTCTCTTCACTGGTCATGTAAAGATGCACCGGGCTCGGGCCGCCGTTGCCATGGAGCTGGTGCCCGTTGTTATGCTGGAGTGTGCACTGCATTGTGGGTAAAGTAGTGTGAAGTCGTCGTCTCGTTGAGTATTTTAAATGTGCGCCGCCCGCTGGTGAAATGTATTCCATAATAATTGGACCTAAACAGTGAAACTGAAACTCACATAATCTGATAATAATACTACTATAATACTTCATGATCTGCAGAATGAACCAGTTCACGTTCAAGTTCTTTATTTGCAAATATGTTGCGTTCAGTTCAACGATCTCACAGAACGTTGAACTCGCTTATGCACAACACTGACTACATTTACATGCCGTCAAAATTGGGGTTAAGGTAAATATTCCAGTTACTGAAACTTTGTGAATAATCTGTTTCCATGCGTGAGTAAACAGGGTTATCCCTGTATACATGTTAATTAAACATTTGGGATATCTGGATCAAACCAGCGACGCATGGAGAACATCATGACGCAATTACCCTCATTTCCACTTCTTATTCCTGTATCCAAATCCAAAACAACAATTAAAGCTGCAAGCAGTGATGAACAGGCCCTCCACCCTTGTGCACGTTCAGGCTGCAGTGGAAGCTTGTATGACTTGATGTAGATTCTTCAGGCCTGGACATTTAGTGGATGAAACCACCGACGACTCTCTATATCAAACCATTCAAAAGTTATGGCAGAAAGTAGGAACTATCAGATATCGACCAATCAGAAGAAGGGGCGGGGCTAATTCATGCCAATGAAGGTCAAGGACTCAAATCCGAGTCCAATGACACCACCCACGAGTCTTTATCACAACCCGTTCAAAAGTTATGGCAGAGAAAGGTTTTCTAGGGGGCGCTGTTGAGCCGTTAGGCCACGCCCATTAATGCAAACCATTAAATATCACATTTTTTGCCAGGCCTGGCTTGCGTGCAAAATTTGATCACTTTTGGGGAACGTTTAGGGGGAAAAAAGCCCCTCATTTCATCAGAAGAAAGAAGGATAACGAGAATAAAAAATTCCTACAGATACAATAGGGCCTTCGCACTGAAGGTGCTCGGGCCCTAATAACAGCAGCACGGTGGATAATGAACAGCCCAGTAGAAGTCTTCTTGTCCCTGTAGTTCTCCTTTTCAGCGTCTTCCAGCGGAGCTTGATCTGGTCTGGTGTTCCTTATAAATCCTGCTTTGCGCAACTTTTCTCTCACCTTCTTGTAAATCTTCTATCCCGGTACTTTCTACCGTCTACAAATGCAGAAATGTTCATATCCTTCATTACATTTATGAAGTGATTAGTCTCCTTAGTCTTTTTCCGTGTTTATAAGAACTTCCTGGACTCAAAAGACCAGGATTCCTTGTGAACAGAACATGTGCAGAAAACAAATTCCTGTTCCGTTTGATGGGGAAATCAAAAACCGGAATATGAGCAAATTCTGGTTATTCAAAGGAGTTATTGGTGTTTACATGGCCGTGTAACCGGGTTATTGCTAATATTCCGGTTAGAAAAGCTTATTTACTGCATGTAAACGTAGCCCCTGCCTCTCAGCCTCTGGATTCCAGCATTTCTGTGTGGAGCAACAACACCCTGATGTTTACATGAAGACAACTCTGGTGTCTCAACTCTGAGTGACCTCCTTCCTCTATAACCTGACTCTCCTACTGATGTAGTTGGTAGAGCTGGTGTTTGGTGGTTAGGCTTCGGCTTCCTTCTCCACACAAGCACGTCATTGTCTTTGATCGTTGATTTGTTTCACAACTGGCTCAGAAAGATCCCACATTCTGCCGTCTGATGCACAAAACCAAGGAGAGGGATTGAGTTGAGACATGTCAGTACGTTTGCATGCACCAACAGAAAGTACAATTATTGCCTTAGTCCCAAGTTTTAAAAGCCATGTATACAGCTAAGTCGGGCTGTAGTTCTTGAAATCGGGATTTTAGCGCCAGATGATGAGCTTTACACACCTCCGTAATTCATTAACAAAACATGGCGTTTCATTTTTCATGTCACTATCAACAGGGTCTAGCTAGCTGCTGTAAGCATGCTACATGAAAGTTTTCACATTCAGGTGGAAATTCGGGATAAATTCAGCGTTAGATGAACATACCTCTCCGTTTTTTGATGATCAATTCACGTCGGCTGGTTGTCACCGTCTGCTCGACTAGCACCTTGTAGAAGCGTTCTGCCCGTCCGCCTCGCTATCAGTCCCCGAAGCTGCTGACCTCAGATCAGCTCACAGTCTCAGTCCGACCATTACTATCATACTTAGAAATGTAAAACTGGCCCTGGGTTAGCTCTAAATCAACCAATCACCTGAGCTGTCATCATTGATTGACAGGCGTGTCCTCTTGTTTGGGAAGGAGGAGAAGAAAAAAAACTAGTTTATTGTGTTGATGAACTTCATGAACTACCAATCAGGTCTGGGGGGGGCCACAGGGTGGCCAATGAGATTTCAGGGGTGGCCCAGGCCACCCCAGGCCACCCCCCAAAATCGCCACTGCTTCAGTTGTCTGGACGAAACAAGCAGCGTACAAATGATCGTAGAGGTGTGCAGCTCGTCTGGCCGACACCGGTCTGTTCAGTCATGTGATGCAATTACAGAGCAAAGCAAACGACAACAAACAAGCTTAAATCCTGAATATAATGCCTTAAATCATGCTTTCTGTCAACAGAGGATGATCATCTGCTGTGTTGTATCACTACATACTGTGCCTTTAACATGGAAAATGGTCATTACTCTTTATCCAGGAACTGATGTGTCTTTGTTGCATTTTTGTATTTTATTGAGTTTGCAGTTTACAGAACAAAGTCTTATATTTCATGAAGCAACATTTCACTTTTCTTTCTTGACATTCACAAATGGATAAAGCGAAGGATTTTATCATTCTCAACTTCTGTTTCTAGAGATAATATAACATTTTGCATGTTTTTACAAAACAAAAGTGATGAACTCTGTTGTAATTTAATCCCCTGTTCAGCCAAATTCTTTATTCATAAAAATAGACATTTAGTCATCCCCCCAATTTTTTTTTAATGAATTTGGATTATATTTAAAATCTTTAAAACTAATAACTGAAACAAAAGCACAAAAAATGTATGAAGTGTTAAGATATTTTCCCACTGATTTAGAAGACTGATATCCTTACTTACCCCTTGTATGATGGACCTTGTTGTATTATTTTACTTAAATATCATGTATTTAATTTATTTATTATTGTTCGTACCTTATTTTCATATTATATTACTGTATAATTGTCATGGGACATTCAATCTCTAACACTTTATTCTCAGGTTTACATACAGTGTCCAATCTACTGTTCCCTTTATCAACCTCGTTTAGATTACAAATGTATTTGTATGGAATGCCATGTTTGTTTCATAATGAACCTTTGGCACAAATAAAAGAATTGAGAAAAAAAAGACAACAAAAAAACCCCCAAAACCCCACATTTCACTTTTCTTTCTTTCTTTCTTCTTTGACCTGTTGTGATTCTGGTTACATTCAGAACTGATTCCTCTTAAAGCGAAACTAAAAATACGAGCAGAGAAACTGAAAAGGCAGTTTGCAGCAGGCGGTATCAGATAAGCTGCTAAACCACAGACTGGTTTCTGTGTCTGCCGGCTGCACAGTTAGTCTCCAGCTCATTAGTCATGTTCTGTATACACAATAAGACGTCTGTACATCAGAGCACGTTGTTTCTGAGCTGCTGCTTCAACACACCCTTCCACACTACGAGAGCGTGTCATATTTCACTCATTGAAATAGTCTACAAACAAGCCCTGAAAGTATTGGACAAAAAACATCGGTGTCAGATATTAAAAAAGCATGAGCGCTTAAACTGGGACAACATTGTAAAATATAATGAAGCTATTTTGATCTATAAAATCTTTCACGGCCAGGCACCTCCCCCACTACAAGAATCTATGAAAAGAAATTCAAACAGAGCTGGAGTTAAGCCGAGGACACACCAACCCGACGTCGCCCGCTGTCGGCCGACTGCTGTGTGGCCTCGCGTCGCCTGTGTCGGGCTGAGTCGGGCTCAAAAAAGAAGCACTAGACACACCGCAAAGACGACACCCAACGGCCGACTAGCATGTACGTTCTGCGCAGTCTGCGTTTCAATTTGCTGCGATGTTTTCGGAGAAGAGCCGTCGGTCCGGGGAGAAACCTGCAGCTCTGTGGAGAATTACCGCTGGCTGAAATAAATCCTTCAGGAAGATAAATGTTGGTTTAATAGATGAAATCTAACAGTTGTAGCTACGCCTGTTAAGAAATTTTATCTGCAAATTTCGAGATTTCTGCCTGTCTGCCGGCTCCGGAGCTGATTTATGGTTCCGCGTTAAATCGACGCAGAGCCTACGGCGTAGGGTACGGCGTACGGCGCGCGTCGCCGCGTAACCTACGCCGTAGGCTCTGCGTTGTTGTAACGCAGAACCATAAATCAGCCTTTATTCTGGCGAAGTTTGAAAAAGACTTCGCAACAACGGGCAAGCGAGTGATTATGTACATTCACTGAGTGAATATTATGAAAGTAAAATATATATTTCTCGCTAGAAATGTAATCAAAACGCATTTTTATGCAGAAACTAACTCAAAATATTGATTTTATTCACTAAGAAATAAGAAATGTCCGCCATGTTTTTTTTTTTGATTCAGTCCGCAAATGACGACGAAAAGCACTCTGGGAAATTCTGGGAACAGCCAATCACAGAGTGAGCTGTTTGACCGACCACCGACGCCGATTCGACATGTTGAATCAGCTGAAAGCTGCCGACGGGCGGCCGACATGTGGCGACGTGCGGGACACACCGGGGAAACTAGCCCGACAGACGAGCACCAACGCTCATCGACGGCCCGACGGCCGACAGTCGGCTTGGTGTGTCAGGGCCTTTAGAGGCGACTGGATAGTTCCTTTTAGAAAAAGTGCTTTTCAATTTCAATTCAATTTATTTTTATTTGGTAGGGACAATGTACATCAGTCAACATTTTTTAAAGGAAAAAAAAAAATGTAGATGCACCCAGATTGCAGCCATAGGTAGTCCACCTGCCAGATGTAATCAGCAAAAATCATACAAACAACAATAATAATAATCACACAAAAAGAAAACATGGCATGGCATATGAATAAAATGAATAAAAGTTAATGACGATAAAAACCGTGCTGGGGAAATGAATGGTTTGAGAACTAAAGTGCTGTAGTACTATTTTGTATCTGCTGTGGTACATGATAAAAATAGTTAAATAGTTAAATATTAAAGTGCTGCTAGTACAAAATAGAATAAGTGAAAGTAAAAAAAAAAAAATTCTTTTAGTCGAGCCACTGTTTCGGTTCCTGCCTCTCACACCTGGAATGCAACACCAAGCACGATACGAGAACTTCCCACTCTGACCTCTTTCACCAAACATCTTAAATCCCGGCTATTGGAGGAACAACACTGTTATCACAACCAGGCTTAAACTGGTGTTTACACCAGTGTAAGCATTAAGACACTGCATTTTGCAGTGTCTTAATGTTACACTGCAAAAACTCAAAATCTTACCAGGAATATTTGTCTTATTTCTAGTTAAAATGTTTCATTTTTAGTCAAAAAATCTCATTACACTTAAAACAAGAGTCATTACCAGAAAAATAACTTATTTGACAATTTTCACCTGTTTCAAGTAAATTTTCACTTGAAATAAGTAGAAAAATCTGCCAGTGGGACAAGATTTATCTTCTTATTACAAGCAAAAAAATCTTGTTCCACTGGCAGATTTTTCTACTTATTTTAAGTGAAAATCTACTTGAAACAGGTGAAAATTGTTGTTTTTTTCAGTGATGACTCTTGTTTTAAGTGTAATGAGATTTTATTTTGACTAAAAATTAGACATTTTAACTAGTAAGACAAATATTCTTGTTAAGATTTTGAGTTTTTGCAGTGCAACTATCTGTTTTAATCCGTATGTACCAGGGCAATGTTTAATGCAATACGCACTTTGCACTGTATGTCGCACAACTTGGATACTCTCAGTACCATAATATTACCATCACTGGTATTTCATTATTATAATATGCATTTTTGCTCAAGTCACTTTAAACTCAAGTCACTTTAGATACAATCCATACTGCTTTTAAATGCTGCTAAATCTACTTTGCTACTATGTATGTTTTATGTTTGTTCCCTTGTTTGATTGTTTTGTTTGACTGAATAGTTTTTATGTTTTCTATGGGGACTGCAGGTGGAAACTGCTGTAGCATTTCTGCTAAAATCCGGTTTATTTACACTGCTTAATGTAGTGTTCATTAATATGCATTGTCCCGTTTAAATAAAAGTTGATTTTATTTTATTTCAATTCAATTCAATTCATATTTATTTCGAGCAATACAACATAACATAAGTGACCTGCGTGCAACAGAAAATTAAACAAATACCTTTATCAGGTTTATCAGGTGCAGGTTCAAAACACAAATCAATTTGTTAACACTCGAAAGGGAGTGGGAAGAAGAAAACGTATTTAATCCCACCCCTGTTTCTCCTTAACAATTTAACCGATTTTTTTTTTTAAGGCTTCCTCCTGTCTCAACATTTAAACCAAAACAATGAACAAAAGACCTGTATCAAATTATAATAAAAATTATTCTACAGTTCACCTCACCTAGATTTACACACATTGTGGCCATGAAATGCAGATGTATTTCACAACCACAGGAACAATCTATATTGTCACCACGGGTGACAGTTAACCGTTAACTTATATTTATAATACACCATCATTTGATGTTAGTGTTTCTGCTGTTGTTTGTCTGTAGCAGCCTGCATCGTACGTGTTTGTGTGCACGAAAGCTACTGGAGAGGCTGCAGCCGTCTCTGGGAAGCACGAGCGTCTCAATTTTGAGATGGAAGAAGAAACATGAGCGTGGTCAGACCACGACGTGCCGTCTTCCCCCTCACAGCAGGTACGCTGACAGAGACAAGCAGTACTGGAGTTGAGCGGGGTTGAGGGAGGATGGCATCCCCCCCTGAAATAAAAACGGTCCAAATCATCCCCCCTGAAATAAAAACAGTCCAAATCATCCCCCCCGTAAAACTGCCATCCCTCCTTTCCATCCCTTATGTCATTTCATCAATGAATGTGGTTTTACTGCTATTTCAACATTTACAGTCATCACCAGAAAAATAACACCAGAAAAATAACTTATTTGACAATTTTCACATTTTTCAAGTAAATTTTAACTTGAAATAAGTAGGAAAATCTGCAAGTGGGACAAGATTTATCTTCTTATTATAAGCAAAAAAAATCTTGTTCCACTGGCAGATTTTTCTACTTATTTCAAGTGAAAATCTACTTGAAACAGGTGAAAATTGTTGTTTTTTCCAGTGATGAGTCTTGTTTTAAGTGTAATGAGATTTTTTTACTAAAATGAGACATTTTAACTAGAAATAAGACAAATATTCTTGTTAAGATTTAGAGTTTTTGCAGTGATCCATTTTACTTATGGAAATTTCCCCTCTGTGGGACTATTAAAGGATTTCTTATCTTCTTATCTTATCCTGTGAAGGACAGAGTCATATTGATAAGTTCAGAAAAGTGTTTTTTATTGTTGTGTTTTGATGTATTTGATGTAAGCCCAGTGGATATTTAAAGCTTACAGAAGGCTGCATTTAACTGCTGCTATGTCATTCCTGCAGTATTTCTGCAGGTGTTTTGGTCACTGCTATTATTTGTAATATATTATATTATTTGTAATCAGCACAAATTATCTGTCCCCATATGATAAAATCCACCATCCCCCCTGATTCTTTTTACAACTCGAGTACTGGAGACAACACTGCAGTGTTTGCTCTCCCCGGCCGGCCGTCTCTGTCTCTCAGGTGGATTTGCTCCCTGTGTTTACCAAAGTGGATGACTGTAATTGTGCAGAGCGGGCACGCCCGCGCCCCCAGACACATGACAATGGGCCGACGACACCCGGATCAGCGCAGGCTGAGGTGTGAGGGCGGCTGCAGATCTGCAGAGATAAGCTGCAGACAGGCCTCGTCCTCAGGCACGTGACACCGGGGGGGGTGAGGGGGCCCCGGGGGGGTCGGGCCCAGGAATGCTGCTGACCTCACTTAACCTTCTCACACCTGGTGGCAGTCTTTTTTCTTGCTGATTCGGGCTCCTGTTAAGAAATGATATATAAAAACATGGGACAACAAAACGTGAGGTCCACACGTGTAGCCTGGTCTGGGGAGGTTAACCCTTGTGCTGTCTTTGGGTCAAGGAAGGAGGAAGGGAAGAAGGGAGGAAAGAAGGAAGAATGAAAAGAAGGAAAGAAAGAAGGAAGGAAGGGAGAAAAGAAGGAAGGGAGAAAAGAAGGAAGGGAGGATGGGAGAAAAGGAAGGGAGAAAGGAAGGAAGGAAGGAAGGAAGGAAGGAAGGAAGGAAGGAAGGAAGGAAGGAAGGAAGGAAGGAAGGAAGGAAGGAAGGAAGGAAGGAAGGAAAGGAAAGGCCTAATCTAATTATAGACCAATTTCCAACCTTCCATTTGTGTCTAAAATTCTGGAAAAGGCAGTTTCAAGCCAGTTATGTGACTATTTGTATAGAAATGATCTGTTTGAAGTCTTTCAGTCAGGGTTCAGAATGCATCATAGCACAGAGACAGCACTTGTTCGAGTCACGAATGACCTCCTTATGGCCTCAGATAAGGGATTAGTGTCCATACTGGTTCTACTGGACCTCAGTGCTGCTTTTGACACTATAGATCATGGCATTTTACTGCACAGGTTAGAGCATGTTGTTGGGATTAAAGGGACAGCTCTATGTTGGTTTAAATCATACCTATCTGACAGGTTCCAGTTTGTTCATGTACATGAGATTTCTTCAGAACAGTCAAGGGTCTGTCATGGTGTTCCGCAGGGTTCAGTGCTACGGCCAATCTTGTTCAGTTTATACATGCAGCCGTTGGGAAGTATAATCCAGAATCACGGCATACACTTTCATTGTTATGCTGATGATACGCAGCTCTATTTGTCTATGAAGCCGGATGAAACAGAACCGTTAGTTAAACTTCAGGCATGTCTTAGGGACATCAAGGACTGGATGTCCAGAAATTTCCTGCTTCTAAATTCAGATAAAACAGAGGTTATCATTCTTGGTCCAGAGCATCTTAGGAAGGGATTAGATGGTGTTGCGATGGCTTCCAGTGCAACTGTGAGAAATCTTGGTGTTATTTTCGATCAGGATTTGTCGTTTAAACCATATGTCAATCAGGTTTGTAAAATAGCCTTTTTCCATCTCCGTAATATTGCAAAGATTAGGAAAATCCTCTCACAGAGTGATGCAGAAAAACTAGTTCATGCGTTTGTATCTTCTAGACTAGATTACTGTAATGTGTTGTTAGCAGGATGTCCAAGTAATTTGCTGAATAGGCTCCAGCTGATCCAAAATGCAGCAGCACGAGTACTGACAGGAATTAGCAGGAGAGACCACGTCTCTCCAGTGTTAGCGTCGCTCCATTGGTTACCCGTAAAATTCAGAATCCAATTTAAAATTGTATTACTTGCGTATAAAGCCCAAAACGGGTTAGCTCCGCATTATTTGCAAGACCTGATAGTGCCTTATGTTCCTGTCAGAGCTCTCCGTTCTCAGAGTGCAGGTTTACTTGTAGTTCCTAGAGTATCTAAATGTAGATTTGGAGGGCGGGCGTTCTGCTATCAGGCGCCACTACTATGGAACCAACTTCCAATCTGGGTTAAGGGGGCTGACACCACCTCCACCTTTAAAACTAAACTTAAAACATTTCTGTTTAGTAAAGCCTATAGTTAGTGTTTAGTAAACCTCTAGCTGGTGTTGGTAAATCTCTAGGTAGTGTAAACTTTAGTGTGTCAGAGTCGCTCCTGTGGTTTCTTGTGCTGGCCCCCCCCTTCTCCTCCCTTTTCTCTCTTTTGTCCATGTTGCAGCATCCTTTGCCGGACACCGGAACCTGCAGGTGGTCGTGGGTGGCTTGTAGCTTGCATTACGGAGCACAAGTCTTTCCCCGACCCTGCACCCCAACCTGGGACTTGCTGATTGGGCCGGAGCTTCGGGAGCTGCGTGCTGGCCTGCGGTCCCCACCCCTGGTCATCCCGTTGCTGCCCCCCCCTTCTCCTCCCTTTTCTCTCTTTTGTCCTGCAGGTGGCCATGGGTGGCTTGTAGCTTGCATTACGGAGCACAAGTCTTTTCCTGACCCTGCACCCCAACCTGGGACTTGCTGATTGGGCCGGAGCTTCGGGAGCTGTGTGCTGGCCTGCGGTCCCCACCCCCGGTCATCCCGTTGCTGCTTCCACCTGCCTGCTGTGCTGTTGCCGTCCCTGACCCACCAGTCTGGCCCTCGGCAGGAGGGTCCCCCCTGATGAGCCTGGTCCTGCTCAAGGTTTCTTCCCTCCTAAAGGGGAGTTTTTCCTTGCCACTGTTTGGCTTAAGGTTTTTCTCCCACTAGGGGAGTTTTTACCTGCCATTGTTTATGTAATAACTGCTCGGGGGTCATGTTCTGGGTTTGGGTCTCTGTAAAGCGTCTAGAGACAACTCTGTTGTATTAGACGCTATATAAATAAAATTGAATTGAATTGAATTGAAAGAAAGGAGAAGGAAGGAAGTGAGAAAAGAGGAAGGGAAGAAGGAAGGAGAGAGCAGGAGGAAAGAAGGAGGGAAGGGAAAAAAGAAGGAAGGAAGGAAAAAAGGAAGGAAGGGAAAAAAGAAGGAAGGAAGGGAGGAAGGAAGGAAGGGAAAAAAGAAGGAAGGGAGGAAGGAAGGGAAAAAAGAAGGAAGGGAGGAAGGAAGGGAGGAAGGAAGGGAAAAAGGAAGGAAGGAAGGAAGGAAGGGAAAAAAGAAGGAAAGTAGGAATGAAGGAAGGAAGGAAGGGAAAAAAGAAGGAAGGGAAAAGGAAGGAGAGAGCAGGAGGAAAGAAGGAAGGAAGGAAGGAAAGAAAGAAAGAAGGAAGGAAGGAAGGGAGAAAAGAAGGAAGGGAGGATGGGAGAAAAGGAAGGGAGAAAGGAAGGAAGGAAGGAAGGAAGGAAGTGAGAAAAGAGGAAGGGAAGACGGAAGGAGAGAGCAGGAGGAAAGAAGGAGGGAAGGGAAAAAAGGAAGGAAGGGAAAAAAGAAGGAAGGAAGGAAGGAAGGGAGGAAGGAAGGGAAAAAAGAAGGAAGGAAGGAAGGAAGGGAAAAAAGAAGGAAAGAAGGAATGAAGGAAGGAAGGAAGGAAGGGAGAAAAATAAGGAAGGGAAAAGGAAGGAGAGAGCAGGAGGAAAGAAGGAAGGAAGGAAGGAAGGAAGGAAGGGAGAAAATAAGGAAGGGAAAAGGAAGGAGAGAGCAGGAGGAAAGAAGGAAGGAAGGAAGGAAGGAAGGAAGGAAGGAAGGAAGGAAGGGAGAAAATAAGGAAGGAAGGAAGGAAGGAAGGAAGGAAGTGAGAAAATAAGGAAGGAAGGAAGGAGGGAAGGAAGGGAAAAAAGAAGGAAGGAAGGAAGGAAGGAAGGAAGGAAGGAAGGAAGGAAGGAAGGAAGGAAGGAAGGAAGGAAGGAAGGAAGGAAGGAAGGAAGGAAGGAAGGGAGAAAATATGGAAGGGAAAAGGAAGGAGAGAGCAGGAGGAAAGAAGGAAGGAAGGAAGGAAGGAAGGGAGAAAATAAGGAAGGGAAAAGGAAGGAGAGAGCAGGAGGAAAGAAGGAAGGAAGGAAGGAAGGAAGGAAGGAAGGAAGGAAGGAAGGAAGGAAGGGAGAAAATAAGGAAGGAAGGAAGGAAGGAAGGAAGTGAGAAAATAAGGAAGGAAGGAAGGAGGGAAGGAAGGGAAAAAAGAAGGAAGGAAGGAAGGAAGGAAGGAAGGAAGGAAGGAAGGAAGGAAGGAAGGAAGGAAGGAAGGAAGGAAGGAAGGAAGGAAGGAAGGAAGGAAGGAAGGAAGGAAGGAGGAGGAAGAAAGAAGGAACAGGAGAATTGGGTCATTTTGACCCAAAGACAGTACCAGGGTTAAGGACTCCACCAGCGGGGCTCAGGTCACCTCAACATTGATTGAATTCAAATCAATTCTATTCAATTTTATTGATATAGCGTCTATTACAACAGAGGTTCTCTCTAGGATCTAGACCAGAACATAAACCCCTGAGCAATTATTACATAAACATAACAAACAGGTAAATACATACAGTACATAAACATGAACATAAACCCCCGAGCAATTATTACATATACAATGGCAGGTAAAAACTCCCCTAGTGGGAGAAAAACCTTAAGCCAAACAGTGGCAAGAAAAACTCCCCTTTAGGAGGAAGAAACCTGGACCAGGACCTGGATCATAAGGAGAAACCTGGACCAGGACCTGGATCATAAGGGGGGACGTCAGCAGCACACAGCAGACATCCACGTAGGCAGGTGGAAGCAGCAATGGGATGACCGGGGATGGGGGGGGGGGCGGGAACACAGGCCAGAACGCAGCTCCCGAGGCTCCGGACTGCAAACAAGTGTTGTGGGTAAGTGTGTCAGGCCTGAAAAACTGCTGGTTGGGGGATGCTGTTGACTTGTTGCAGATCTGTAGTCAGGAGAAGATGTCCAGCCCTTTAAATGTCCCTTCATCTCCCACAGGAGGAGGATTAGGGCCAACAAAATATGTTTCTAGCTTGTGCAATTTAGCCTTTTCTTGCTCCCTTTTTTCTTTTTCTTTGCATTTTATCGCTCCACTTTTGTGTTTCTAACTCCCCCTCATGTTTAGGCAGCAGGATTACTGCTCTGTTGACAAGTGATGGATGATGACGTACGACGTTGATAGACGTCTGTTGATGACCAACGATTTTACCCAGAATACATTTGGAGATTCACTTGCAATTTTTGTTTTAATGTTAACTGTGAAAATCTCAGCACAACATATTATACAATGCTTTATACCTAATATGAACCAAGTGGTGCCACAAACTGCTCTGTCAGATGATCTGTGTTTGGACGTGTCAACGCGTCGTCACAACAATGTACCTTAGTTGAAAAACGCCTAACTTTGTAGCACGAACAGCCCTCTTGTCCTTGAGCTGCTCAGCACTGAGCCGTCTCCGTGACGGGCTTTCAGAGCAGAGCACGGTGCTCACCGCGCCTCATCTGAATGGCCTTTAATGGCTCCATCCCCCACTAATGGAAACCTGGCTGTGTGGATGAGAGGATAACGGCCCTGCAGAAGCCAAGTAGAGGCCTGCATTGATCCCTACAGACGAGCAGAGTGCCGTGTGAATGTCTGCAGACGGCTCAATGTGGCTTCTCCTGTAAAAGCACTTTGAGTAGCTCAAAAACAAAACTAGAAACGTATGATAGAAATACAGTCCATTATCCATCTAGTTAGCTTTCCCATCTGAGGTACCTGAGTACCAGGAAAGAAATAAAAACAATGGTTCATGACAGGATGGAAAGGACCCAGTCAGGGTTTGGAAAAATACATGAAATAGTCCAAAGACACATTTGGGACAGAAGGGTCAAAAATGTGACCACTGCGTGTACTTTTAGTTTGGTTTCTCGAAAAGTGAAACGATAGCATTTTGCCTTGAACCTGAGAGTGGCTTTGTCTGTTTTGTTGCTGTGGACCAACATTTTTTATTTAATTTTTTACTTATTTAACCTTTATTTAACCAGGAAAATCCCATTGAGATTAAAAACCTATTTTCCAAGGGAGACCTGGCCAAGATAGGCAGCAGCAATTACAACACATAGTTATAAATGACGGAAAACACCAACAGATAAAATATAATTAAAATTCAATTAAAAAAGCAAGCAAATCACAAAAAACAGGTACATGTAATGGAGTCGGCCTCAAGTATTTTCAATTTAGATTTAACATTTCTCAGAGAAATTAACCCTGTTAGCCTCCAGTCATATTGTAATATGTTCCAGGCTTAAGGAGCAGAATAAACAAAGGCTCTTTTGCCCAGTTCAGAACGGGCAAAAGGAACAGAAAGCAACAGGTAGTCTTGTGAACATAGCAAGTAAGAACCAGGGGCCTCATTTATAAAAGAGTGTGTAGGATTCATACTAAAAGTGTACGTAAACCCAGCCGAAAATGGCGGGCGCAAAAAAAAATCTGGATTTATAAAACCGTGTGTACGCACACTTGCACGCAATGTTCTCTTTATAAATCACAGTCCAGCTGGAAGGTTGCGCAGCTGAATTGGCCTCATATCCCGCCCTCTACACGCCCACTTCATACCATAAATGGGCAATGCAAAGTAGTTCATGACTGTATTTGCATATGAATGAGCCTGCTGAGCATGCGCAGCGGCTTCCTGCAGCCTGTTGATGAATGAGACGTGTCGAGCCACCGTGCCACTAAATTTCACTGAGACTGAGATGGAGACATTATTTGGTGGTCACAGTAAAAGTAGAAAAAGTATATAAATAGTATAAAATAAAGCGAGTGAGTGAGACGGCACAATTTCCACTGAGGGCAGGGGGGACATGTCCCCCCCACTTTTCAAAATCATGTTTTTGTCCCCCCCACTTTTTACAGTTTAAAAACGGTAGGCTCAGCCTGTAATTGCAAATCATCAACACACTCTGTGCGAAGGCGATGAGAAGACGGGACGGCAGCCCCGCTCCAGCACCAGTACCAGCACCGGTACCAGCTGCAGCAGCACCAGAGTCCTGACTGACGCTGAGCTTCAAACACAGAGGGACACGATCAGCGCTATTATATTATAAGTCTGATATGTGATGACATTAAGAGTATGACATGAATCTGGCTTCATTTCACCACCTCACCGCCTGCGTCACCAGTTCCCCATATCTTGATGTTTCTACGGGAGGGTCAGGGTTGGTGTCGGGATACGCAGATTTTTTTGGTTAGTTTTTTCTTTTTAAATCCCAACCTTTGCGTAGAAGGTGGCTTGCGCATCTTTCAAGCCCTGTTTTGTGCGCAAGCAAGATTTATAAATGAGGCCCCTGGACTTCTCTGTACAATCAAGGAGCAGATGTAAGAAGCAGCAGACCAAGCATTGCCTTATATGTAAAAGTATACCAATGACTGAGCCTTCGGGTGAAGAGAAGACCATCCAACCCGAGAGTATAACTCACAGTGATGTGTCAATGGTTTACAATTTGTAATGAACCTCAGGGAAGCAGAATATGCAGTATCCATCATATGACAACGTCACAGTTTCTGGAGAACGGTTGCACCAGAGCTTCCCCGTGACTCAGCCAGCTGATATCACATCAACATTTATGGTTCCTTAGCTTATAAAACAAGTGACGTTTGGATTCACACTTTAAAACTGGACACAAAGCACCTTAAAAACATACAGCTGGAATGATTTTATTTATTTGAACTGCTTAAACAAACCTACGTAAAATCTGGATGCGAACACCTCTGGTTGGTTGATACTTTCCAGTACTCGAGTTGTAAAAAAAAATCAGTGCTGATGGTTGATTTTATCATATGGGGACAGATAATTTGTGCTGATTACAAATAATATAATATATTACAAATAATAGCAGTGACCAAAACACCTGCAGAAATACTGCAGGAATGACATAGCAGCAGTTAAATGCAGCCTTCTGTAAGCTTTAAATATCCACTGGGCTTACATCAAATACATCAAAACACAACAATAAAAAACACTTTTCTGAACTTATCAATATGACTCTGTCCTTCACAGGATAAGTAAAATGGATCACTGCAAAAACTCACAATCTTAACAAGAATATTTGTCTTATTTCTAGTTAAAATGTCTCATTTTAGTAAAACAAAAAAATCTCATTACACTTAAAACAAGACTCATCACTGGAAAAAACAATAATTTTCACCTGTTTCAAGTAGATTTTCACTTGAAATAAGTAGAAAAATCTGCCAGTGGAACAAGATTTTTTTGCTTGTAATAAGAAGATAAATCTTGTTCCACTGGCAGATTTTTCTACTTATTTCAAGTGAAAATTTACTTGAAACAGGTGAAAATTGTCAAATAAGTTATTTTTCTGGTGTTATTTTAAACGTGTGTAAACGTGTGTCTGCTGCTGGCTGCCCGCTGCTGAAAAGTAGGGTGACTTTATTTCTGGAAACCAAAGAGAAATAATACAAAAGAAGTCTTCTAGCTGAGAGTTAAGCAGAAAAACAAAGAAGTGGAGCCAGCTATAATGCTGAGGCGGGGCGATTAGCTGGTTATATCCAGTAACTCATCTATCTACGTAATAAGAGATGACTCTTTATGTGGGGGGGGAAATAAGAGAAGTCTCCGCCCACCATCTAAACCAGCAGCCATGTTTCAGCATGACTGACAGCTCATCACAGCCCTGAGGCATGACACACACACACACACACACACACACACACACACACACACACACACACACACACACACACACACACACACACACACACACACACACGCACACACACACACACACACACACACACACACACACACACACACACACACACACACACACACACACACACACACACACACACGCACACACACACACACACACACACACACACACACACACACACACATCTAAACAGGAAGTGGTGTCTGATGGCAGTGATGTGGGTGTCATTCCTCCTCCCAGGTACGAGCTTGGGGGGATTTTCCAGTTTACATTTCAACATTTTCCAAGAACTGAATCGGTAAGCAGAATCGAAAATGGAATTGGAATGGTAGAAATAGTATGAATTCCCATCCCTAGGGGGAGCAGCTGAGCTCGTGTCTCACCAGAACTCTGATCCCTCAAAGAAGCTTTGACTGGAACGTTTGTGGCCTACTTTCCCTTGTGAGGGGTCAAAGGTCCTCCGTGCTGAGTCCAGGCTCGCCCCTTTCTATTTTAAAAGGCCTCACCGTTGTTGCCTCACCAATGGTTTAATAATGGTAGAAATATTCCCTTCCAATCTTTCAGTGAGTAACAATGTTCAGAAGCTTTTCTGTGATTTCCTCAAACATTGTCTTCTGTCCCTTGTTGCTCCTCAGAGACTCAGCCGTTCATGGATACTGCTTTTGAACCGTCTAACTCAGGGGTCGGCAACCCCCGGCTCCAGAGCCGCATGCGGCTCTTTAGCGCCGCCCTAGTGGCTCCTGGAGCTTTTTCAAAAATATTTGACCTTTTTTCTCTTTTTTTCTTCCTTTTTCCTTTCCTTTTTAATTTCGATGTTTGACTTTGACATTTTTACTTTTTTCTCAAAATTTTGACTTTTTTCTCGACATTTCGACTTTTTTCTCGAAATCTTGACTTTTTTTCCTTGACATTTCGACTGTTTTCTCAACATTTCAACTTCTATCTCAAGATTGTACCTCAACATTAATCTTGACATTTCGCCTTTTTTTCTCTCGACATTACGACTTTTTTCTCAAAGTGCATAATAATTCCCCAAGTTATAACTAACATGCAGCATGTGTTGTCTTCATTCTAAGGCTTATAGACTTTTCATTTTTTGCGGCTCCAGACACATTTGTTTTTTGTGTTTTTGGTCCAATACGGCTCTTTCAACATTTTGGGTTGCCGACCCCTGATCTAACTGTTTAAAGATTCTGCATTTTTACATCTTTGACCTCATTATTAGCTTCTGCGTTCCCTGCTCCACCACAGTCACAGCAGAAACCTTTCAGTCTTTTCTTTTCCTCTCCATTTTGCTCTGATAAGAGCTCCCAGAACCTCTGAGCTGCAGGTCAACAGTCGTCTCTGAGTCACGCTCTCATACGTGTACGTGGGGGGGAGATTTACGGAAACAGCCAATGAAACCAGCTGACTGAGAAAGGAAGCTCAATGTGGGAAACTGAAGAGCAAGCAGCTATTTTTAGGGAGAATATTTCCAGATTAATAGCTCACTGACTCGTCAGTCCACTTGTCCGTCTGAGACGGAGCGTGGGGAAGAAGAGAAGAAGAGAAGCTCCTCCTCCCCCTCTCTGTCCTCCCTACGGCACTGATGTTACTTTCAGGGGGAAACTGCAAATCTGAACATGTGCTGGTGAGAATGTGACGGGACATGCCCTGCACACACACACACACACACACACTCACACACACACACTCACACTCACACTCACACTCACACACACTCTCACACTCACACCCACACACACTCACTCTCACACACCCACACACACAGCCGGCCCGAGGCATAAGAGAACTAAGCGGCTGCTTAGAGCCCCGTGACCACTAGGGGGCCCCCAAGAGTTAAAATAAATAAATAAAATATTTTTTTTATGTGTGAGTGGTGATTCATACGGAAGCGTATTGCATTCACTTGAGAAAAAAAAATCTGCTGTTTTTCTGAATTAACGAGATAAAATTTTAATAAAAAAAAAAATCTGCTTAATCCCTGTGGATTACAATCTAACTACAACAAAAAGTTCTTACATCTAGATTTACAAGTGTATTTGTAATGACAGGGAAGAACATGAAATAAGTTTATAGTGGGTGTGTGAAGGATCAATAATCAGTATTATTGGCAGTAATAGGGCCCTTCAATCACATTTAGTTTAGGGCCCCATGGAGGCTTGGGCCAGCCCTGGTCACACACCAGAGCTGGGTAGTAATGAGTTACATTTACTCCGTTACATTTACTTGAGTAAGTTTGGGGAAATGTTGTACTTTTAGGAGTAGTTTTGAATCACTATACTTTTTACTTTTACTTGAGTAGAATTGTGAAGAAGAAACTGTTCCTCTTACTCCGCTACATTAGGCTACGTTGAGCTGTTACTTTTCTTTTATCCCTTTTATCCACGTACGCGTCAATCTCATGACATCACTGAGTGATTCTTTGGGAAAAATGTTTGTTTTTGCATGTTTTGTCACATTTACACAGACTCAAACACACACAGAGTTTCTATGAGTTCATGTTTGTTCTAGTTCTGCCTGGTTGAAAAAGAAAAGTACAAAGGCTTGAAAGTTTGTGCTACTTGTGCTTAATTTATTTTTTTATTCTGTTATTACTTTATTTATTGTATTATTTATTAAAGTACTTGAATTTACTTTAAGATTATTTAATTTAAGCTATTTTTTATTTTTTATTCATTTTAATTAATTTTATTATTTTATTGATTTAATTTGCCTGAAGATGATTATTTTGTACTTTTGTCTGTTTGAATGGTTGTGTTAAAAAAATAAATCAGGCGTTACTCAACAGTTACTCAGTACTTGAGTAGTTTTTTCACCAAGTACTTTTTTACTTTTACTCAAGTAATTATTTGGATGACTACTTTTTACTTCTACTTGAGTCATATTATTCTGAAGTAACAGTACTTTTACTTGAGTACAACTTTTTTTGGCTACTCTACCCAGCTCCGTCACACACACACTCACTCTCTCACACACACACACACATACCCACATACACACACACATACCCACATACACTCATACACACACACTCACACTCACTCCCACTGACTGAGATGCCTGGACGTGCAGCTCATCCCTGAAAGCTGCAGGCCCTGCTGTGCCTGAGCTGGTGGTCATGTGACCGTGTTCCTGCTGCCATGAAGACCTGCTGGGAACTAAAAGCCTGGGAGGAACCTGATGATGATGATGGGCTTTTAACGGAGAGTGGCGTGCTGCCGGACAGTGGAAGTGCTTCTCTGCTTCATCAGCTGCAGATGGATGGATCAGTCCCTCCATCCTAACGACTGACCTTCCTGTTCCCACACATTACTGGACAGGAGGCCGGAGCTTCATCTGACTCTGCTGCTCAGAAACGTGCACCACCAACCCATCTGCTCATTAAAGGGTGGCTGTACTTCTGTGTTTCAGGGGACACTTTCATTTAGGTGGTTGTCCTTGCTTCCAGGGCCCAAGGAAGTCAAGCTTGTTACGGTTCAATAAGGTGAATGAAGTGCTCCGAAGGCGCTGATGTTGTGGAAAACCCCATCAAATGTTCTTTAATGTGTTCTTTCCAACTAGGTGAACAACTGGCCTGACTCTGAGTGTCTAACTTACCAAGACTAAGACTTGATAAATGATCCAGATTTCATTAGATTTAATTAAACAGTTGTATCAGGGGAGGGGCTTCAGGGGGGGCTGGGGGGGGCGTTACTCCCCCGGCCCGGGGCTCAATGGGTCCCGCTCCTGACGCAGCAGGCCCTGCCCGCCGGATTTATTTATTTATTTTTTTTGTGGCACCACTTGGTTCATATTAGGTATAAAGCATTGTATAATACAGGACTGTCTCAGAAAATTTGAATATTGTGATGAAGTTCTTTATTTTCTGTAATGTAATTAAAAAAACAAAAATGTAATACATTCTGGATTCATTACAAATCAACTGAAATCTTGCAAGCCTTTTATTATTTTAATATTGCTGATTATGGTTTACAGCTTAAGAAAACTCAAATATCCTGTCTCAAAAAATTAGAATATTCTGGGAATCGTAATCTTAAACTATACTGTAAGATTAAGTTCTAATTTTCAATATTAGATCATCAATATTCTAATTTTCTGAGACAGTCCTGTATGTTGTGCTGAGATTTTCACACTCACGGTTAACATTAAAACAAAAATTGCAAGTGAATCTCCAAATGTATTCTGGGTAAAATCGTTGGTCATCAACAGCCGTCTATCAACGTCATCATTGATCACTTGTCAACAGAGCAGTAATCCTGCAGCCTAAACATGAGCGGGAGTTAGAAACACAAAAGTGGAGCGATAAAATGCAAAGAAAAAGAAAAAAGGGAGCAAGAAAAAGCCAGATTGCCCAAGTTAGACGGATGTTTTGTTGGCCCTAATCCTCCTCCTGTGGGAGATGAAGCTGACGTTGTAGCAGAGATTCATCCCCGGGTCCGGGCCAGAAGCTGCATCCTGGTCAAGGAGCAGGTTTACAGGTAGATACAGTTTGACGGCGGTCGGCAACCCTCTTTAGCGCCACCGTAGTGGCTCCTGGAGCTTTTTCAAAAATGTTTGACCTTTTTTTCCCTTTTTTTCTTCTTTTTCTTCTTTTTTTCTTCCTTTTTTTTTTCTCTTTTTTTTCTTTTTCTTTTTTCCTTTTTTTTTCTTCTTTTTTCCTTTTTTTCTTTTTTTATTTTTTTTCTTCTTTTTTTCCTTCCTTTTCGACTTTTTTCTCGACATTTCGACTTTTTTCTCGACATTTCGACTTTTTTCTTGACATTTCGACTGTTTTCTCGACATTTTCGACTTTTTTTCAACATTTCGACTTTTTTGTGCAAGTGCATAAGTTATAACTAATATAGAAACATGCAGCCTGTGTTGTCTTCATTCTAAGGCTGATACAAGTCTTTTCATTTTTTGCGGCTCCAGACATATTAGTTTTTTGTGTTTTTGGTCCAATATGGCTCTTTCAACATTTTGGCTTAGAACAATCACAGACACACACGCCCAGCAAGAAAATTAGTTTGTGGTAAATTGTTGATATAGTAGCTTATTTCCTCTGTCTCTCGGCTGTAGCGATGATAATAAGATGATAATAGTGATGATAATAGTGATGATAATAGAGACTCAGCAGCTGCAAAGGGCCGGGTCCTACGCCCCGCCCCCCGGCCCGGCTCTGGTATGTTCCACTACTGAGTTACGTGCAAAAGGGTCAGAACTTACATCAGGCGTCTCCATGCAGAATGACAATGAAACAGAGGAAGCATAATGATTTTAAGACATAAAGGATGATTCATTCTTACGATTGGAGTAGACAAAAACCTCTTTACGATCAGTGTTAATCTTTTTGGAGCAGACTACCCGTCTGTACCCAAGGCTGTTATTCTGCTGCTCTCAGCAGTTTGGGTTTAATCAAGTAGCCAAGGCTGAATGTTCCATCACAGCTGACCTGCGTAAAGAGTCTGCAGCTTATGTGAACTGGTGTTATCGGGATGAAGAGTCATGAAAGCAAACTGAGGCAAACACGAAACAGCGAGAGAGACAGGAAATGACCACAAGTGTAGTCGTGGGCGTAAGTAAGCAGCCTCACTGTGGATCCTTTTTAAGTTAAAACCTAATAAAAATCACCTTAGTGGATCTCAGTATGAGGCTAAATCAACCTCAGAAGTCAGAAGAATCTTATCTGTTCAACAACAACAGAGAATAAGAAATGTGGGCAAGGTTAAGCATGTCCTTGCTCCTTCTAGGGAGTAGCCGGCTGGTTTCTGCTGGTCTGGACCATTCAGGTGTGTGTTTACACAACGTCAAGAAGGCAAGACATAAGCAGTGATCTTGGAGACATAGTCCTTCTTGAAACGGTGATCACCGTTTTCTCCAGTATCGCTTGATTTGATTTGATATGTTTATTTGGTCACGTTGTAGAAGTCAGTGGACAATGCAAAGTTTTTTGCATGTAGATCAAGCAAGGACCAAAAGGTGTAAACTGAAGCCAAAGCTTATTTTGTCTACCCTTTCAACACAATATCAACGTCCCACTATAGTGCAAGATTTGAAAAAATAAAACATAATAACTACATGGAAAAAAAAATAAATAAATAAAATAAATATATATATATATAGTGAATAAATAAGAAAAAGAAATAAATGTTGCTCAAACTGGCCTATATCTCGGGTTAACAGCATCAAGATGTTCATATTTACACACGTACATACATTCATCCACACACACCAAACTCACCTGTATATACATTGCTGTGCATACATACATACATATATATGCACTTATTTATACCTGTATACACATACATACATGTACACTCATCTACACATACATGCATACATAAGCCTTCATATACATACATCCATATACATACACCCTTCCATAGACATAATACACAAATAATTCTGTCCATAATTTTGCAATAAATCTACATAATGTGGCTATGCCAATGATTTATAATTATTTATGATCTTGTCTTTATACATATTTTTGAAATGTTTTGGTGTATTACACAGTTTCATTTCACTATCAAGGTTGTTCCACAGATTGACTCCTTTTACTGAGATGCATCTCTGTTTCACGGTCGTTCTTGTCTTGGTTTTCATAAACATACATCAACATAAATCACTTCAAATCCTACATGTTTAACGTTAGCTACCCAAAAATCCAACATTACCTGATACAAAATGGGAACCACAAATCCACGTTTCAATGTCTGGAATCCAGTTGTTTCTGTGAATTGCAGCGATCCATTTGTCTCTCTTAAAGGAGCTTGAGGCAGGATTGTGGCAGGATTTATGAAAAAAATCCGTATACATTTTAAGTTTTCTAGTAATAATGTCAGATGAAGCGTTCCAAACCCAAAAGAATGTTTCCTCTAGTGTATCTCTCCGTTGCCTTGAACAGGCTGTGTGCTGCAAAATGTGCTGCAATTCGGTCCCGAATTTCCCGCGCTGGGCTGCGGATGTGACGTCACATGACGCAGCATGCACGTTCTCCCCGTTCTCCCGTGCCGGCTTCACTGTTGGCTGCAGTACCCCCGACGGCCGTCGTGGTGAAGGGTGGCGCTAGAGAGTCTCATTTCTTAAAAGGAGCCTCAAGCTCCTTTAAGCTTATTTTTCGGCAGTCTGTAAAACGATAACTCTGATTTCTTGCTAAATCTATGAGTACAGTCGATCCCACAACAGCTCTTTCCCATTTTAGATGTTTTCCAGTTGCTCAAACTGAAAGTTTACGCTGCCACTCTATACACAGCTGCTGCAGATAGCGCTACAAGCGGATGAAGCATGGGGGAATTAAATCTTTTATTCATCTTTATGAACTAAAAAGTTGTATGTTGCTGATTTTCAGAGCTTGTTTTTGTCTGATACAATAGGATTGAAAGAGGCAGTAATAACTTTTGTGTATAACTGCATTGCCAGAAACGAAATCCATCTTGTCATTAAAGTGTAGCTATACGTCTGCCTGTCAGGTCACACTTTAATTCAGTGTTTAAATCTTTGTTTCCAGGAAGCATCAGGCAGTAACATGCTAGCCCGCCCCCTCAGAGCAAAACAGCCTTTAAGTCACTGTGAAGCTTTGCTAAAAGTCAATCCGCTCACCACAATGCTCTCGGGGAGATGTTGGCTCTCTGAGTAAAAGGGCCTGAGATTGCTGTTGATGTGAATCGGTGCTATGTGAATAAAAGGTCATTAAAATCAACTGAGGGAGGCACAGAATGACGAGAGAGAGGAACAAAATAACCGCAAACACAGGTTAGCCACAAGGAAACTATGTCAAACAAGTGAACGGAAACAGAGACCACAAACAGGGGCAACATAAAAACCCCTGCAAAATAAAACCTGCCTACCAAAACCATGTCACCGTGCAAAAGGTAACTACAACCAGGAAGTGTCCATCAGGAGAGGTAAGGTGATGATCATGCACGGTAAGAGTCCAGAGGCCAGTAGTTCAGTGGTCTTCATTCCTGGTCCTCGGGGGCCCCCGTCCTGCATGTTTTACATGTTTTTCAACACAACCTAATACAGATGACTGTCACCAACAGAGTTGTGCAGACCCTGATGACAAGTTGGTGACAACCATTAATCTCAGTCAGGTGCGTTGATAAAGGGAAACATCTGTTCTCCCCGTGTTCCCTTGGGTAGCAATTTGAGCTACACTCACAAAAACATGCAACAGTCCTGGGCTCTACTGCCCCCTCTGGCCAACCGGGGAACAGATGGGGTGGGGAGGATCTGGCCGGAATAACGTGATCCTTCCACGCGCTACGTCCGGCTGGAGAAACCCCACCCTGTCTGGTGAAAAGAAGCTGCTCACTCCTCAGGTTAAGGAGGAGACCTGAGCTCAGTGCAGGAACTCCCGAGGTTGGTAGAGGGAGCAATGCCCAGGACTGACTTAGGTCCATTTTTTCACTGGGATGTCATGATTAATTGTATCAATGAATGAACAGAGGGTCTGCATTGACGTCACTTCCCCAACTTGACCAGCCCCCTTACTCACACTGAGTGGCAAAACATCAGCAAAAACAGCTGCAACTAGTGGAGAAGACGGGATAACAGCCGATTATCAGCTTAAATTAAAGTCAGTTGGACTTGACAGTGACCCGTACAGTTACCCCAAGAACCAGTGGTCCATGGACATTAATATTTGGTACAGTTACCAAGAACCAGTGGTCCATGGACATTAATATTTGGTACAGTTACCAAGAACCAGTGGTCCATGGACATTAATATTTGGTACAGTTACCAAGAACCAGTGGTCCATGGACATTAATATTTGGTACAGTTACCAAGAACCAGTGGTCCATGGACATTAATATTTGGTACAGTTACCAAGAACCAGTGGTCCATGGACTTTAATATTTGGTACAGTTACCAAGAACCAGTGGTCCATGGACATTAATATTTGGTACAGTTACCAAGAACCAGTGGTCCGTGGACATTAATATTTGGTACAGTTACCAAGAACCAGTGGTCCATGGACATTAATATTTGGTACAGTTACCCCAAGAACCAGTGGTCCATGGACATTAATATTTGGTACAGTTACCAAGAACCAGTGGTCCATGGACATTAATATTTGGTACAGTTACCAAGAACCAGTGGTCCATGGACATTAATATTTGGTACAGTTACCAAGAACCAGTGGTCCATGGACATTAATATTTGGTACAGTTACCCCAAGAACCAGTGGTCCATGGACATTAATATTTGGTACAGTTACCAAGAACCAGTGGTCCATGGACATTAATATTTGGCCATGAATCAAGTTTCCTGATATTTATATTTACTTAATTTCTACGTCGAGGAAATACACGAAGCAAAGCTTGAAGGAATACAAAAGTCTTGACGCTTGGTCCGACTTCAAGACAGGATTTGTTGTAGAAATTAAAGCGATGAGGACACCGAACTTTATGATTTGACCGTTTAACATTAGCTACCCAAAAATCCAACATTACCTGATACAAAATGGGAACCACAAATCCACGTTTCGGTGCCTGGAATCCAGTTGTTTCTGTGAATTGCAGCGATCCATTTGTCTCTCTTAAGCTTATTTTCGGCAGTCTGTAAAACGATAACTCCGATTTCTTGCTAAATCTATGAGTACAGTCGATCGCACAACAGCTATTTCCCATTTTAGATGTTTTCCAGTGTTGAAAGTGTGAAAGTTTACGCTGCCACTCAGTCTTTCTGCCACTCAGTCTTTCTGACACTCAGTCTTTCTGACACTCAGTCTTTCTGACACTCAGTGGGCGTAACCCACTGTGAAGTCTCATCTGTGACGTCATGGGCATTTCCTCTATACTCCCACAGCAAACTGTGGCTGTGTCTATGACTCTCTTCGGCTTCCCACACAAATCCCTACAGAAACTTTGAATAGTGCAGGATTCTGCTGCTCCCGTCATCACCAAAACCTTCACCACATCACCCCAGTTCTCCCAGCTAAATTCAGATTCACGCTGCCCCCCCCCCCCCCCTGCTCCCTCAGGTCCTGCTCTTCCATCCACCTTACATGTTTACAGCCGTTCTGCTTCAACTCTGGAATTCACTCCCACTAAAGATGCATTTCTGCGTTAGCTGCAAAACTTCCTCCTTTTGTTTCACACCAGAGCTGGGTAGACTAGCCAAAAATTGTACTCAAGTAAAAGTACTGTTACTTCAGAATAATATGACTCAAGTAGAAGTAAAAAGTAGTCATCCAAATAATTACTTGAGTAAAAGTAAAAACGTACTTGGTGAAAAAACTACTCAAGTACTGAGTAATTGTTGAGTAACGTCTGATTTATTTATTAACACAACCATTCAAACAGACAAAAGTACAAAATAATCATCTTCAGGCAAATTAAATCAATAAAATAATAAAATAAATTAAAAAATAGCTTAAATCAAAATAATCTTAAAGTAAATTCAAGTGCTTTAATAAATAATAAAATAAATAAAATAATAACAGAATAAAAAAATAAATTAAGCACAAGTAGCACAAAATGTCCAGCCTTTGTACTTTTCTTTTTTAACCAGCAGAACTAGAACAAACATGAACTCATAGAAACTCTGTGTGTGTTTGAGTCTGTGTAAATGTGACAAAACATGCAAAAACAAACATTTTTCCCAAAGAATAACTCAGTGATGTCATGAGATTGACGCGTACGTGGATAAAAGGGATAAAAGAAAAGTAACAGCTCAACGTAGCCTAATGTAGCGGAGTAAGAGGAACAGTTTCTTCTTCACAAATCTACTCAAGTAAAAGTAAAAAGTATAGTGATTCAAAACTACTCCTAAAAGTACAACATTTCCCAAAACTTACTCAAGTAAATGTAACGGAGTAAATGGAACTCGTTACTACCACCTCTGCTTAACACACAAGTAAAACAGAAGAAAGAAAACCAGCTAACACAAGCAGCTAACATAAAACAGGGAAGCGAGTAAACAGCGAATAAACTTAATCTAACACGGCAGAACATAACAAAGCTCAGAAAAGGATTACAACCCCATACCATGACACAATCAGCATAAATGTCTAAAAGCTGAACCTATTTATAATCTTGGTGTTTGTTCTGGGCGATGGTTCTGTAAATGTTGACCTGTTGCAGGTATGAAGCACATATGAACGACTGAGTATCTCAGTAGGTTGGTCTCACTTTTAAACTAATGCTGATTCATGACTCAGCTCTGAAAATGAATCTCTTTCAGTATCTTGTTTTTATCCAACAGTTTCTGTGCTTCCCCATTGCTGTAAGCAGATACAACAGCCTCTAATCATTGACCCAGAGTTAATAATTGACTAGATTTCCTTACAGCAGTCTCCTCTAATGGCCTTGACAGAGACAATCTCGCTGGGAGGGAAACAGACTCGGGAGCGCAACGTCAGTTTCTGCTCCAAGATCTGGGTTCTCGTTTGATCTGGAGCCAAAGCACTTATGAATTATGAATATTTGCTGGGCGGGTGGTTGAAGCGGAGAGGACAGTGTAGAGCAGACTTGGTGCCGAATATGAAACTGAAGCAGAGGTTTAAAAAAAACACTACAAACGAAACAAAAGACACAAGACAAACCATTTCAATCCAATCCCAGAAAAGGAGCCGTGTTTGGATGTGCAGCTCCTATGATCCCGATGCACTGGGAGTTCATTCTCTGTGTCTAGGGTTAAAAGGTAAAGAGAAAAAAGGCAGTGGTTGTTTCCTGGTGTGATCTCAGGGCAGTTATTCATTGACAGGAACTAGTTGGCTCATTGTTCCAGCCTCCGTCCACAAAGACATCAAACTTCTACAAACGGTGCTTTTACAGGTGATGCACAACCCCAGATCAGGAAACGCTGGGGCAAAGTGGAAATGCTAACGTTATTCTTCAAATTACCTTTAATCTCTGTGGATGGTATGAATTGAAGATATTTCATGGATTAAAAAAAAAATCAATTTCATTTCATGTCTTTTAATATATCATTTAACAAATATTTTACAACAACTTAGTCTCACAATTTTTCTTGCAACCAAAAGGCATCGGAGCACTGACTGACCAAGAGTTCCAGGTGCTTTCTTCTTGAAAATATGCAATAAAATGTGCAACGTGTCTGGCTTCAACATTCTCCAGTGAGGAGCGGCAGACGGGCCGGACCAGCACCCTGGATCCAGAAGAAACAAAGGAATACAAGCAGTCATGTGGTTGGGGTAGGACCCAGATGCAGGAGAGCAGGAGGCAGGAGTTCCCAAAAAGGGTTTATTTTAACAAAAAACAAATCGCTGCCGAGCAGGATACAAAAACTAGGACTTAAAAACAAGAATCAAACACCTACACAAACCAGGGCAGAAAACATGGAGGGAGGAAACAGTACGGACCAGCAGGGAGCAAGGGACAAGACCAGATATACACAAGGGTTAAGGAGACACAGGTGCAGACAATCAGGGCAGATGAAAACAGGAAGGTCAAACCAGAACTCAAACACAAAGGCTGCGTCCGAAATTCCATACTTCTACCCTAATAAGTATGCAAAAACAGTATGGGAGAGTTTTTAGTGTGTCCGAAAAATTAGTACGTACACAATAGTATGCGCTATCCATACTCATTCTGGAGAAATGTATTAGTATGGATTGATGGACACTAGCGAAGCAGAAACTTCCCACAATGCAATGCAGCGGTGTTTGGTTGCTAAGTGTTGCGCAGATACATATATGTCATAAGTGTAATATTAAGTATAATAATATTATTATTATATAATAATAATATTATAATATTCGTATTATATAATGTCATCTTGTTTGGGCTACGATAAACGGGAAAGAGCGGAGCGGTGCTGCTACTGCTGCTGTGACAGGAGTTGTTACCATGGTAACAACTCCCCCTCCCAACGGCAGGAAGTGCCGCGTGGCTCTGAGTAGTACATCCCAATTAATGCAGACTACTGATATTTACTCAAAAGTGTGGCGAACTAAAGTATACTTTTTGAGTATATACTGTTTAGTATGGCATTTCGGACGCACCGATGGGCTTCAAAATAAAACAGGAAGTGACAAAACCGTGACATTACCCCGTCCTCAAGGAACAGATCCTATATGTTCCAAAAACAAAAAAAAACAAACCAGGGTGGGTGAAAGGGGTCCGGAGGAGGGCCCAGGCCAACGCATAGTCAGAGCTCAGGGGGCCGTCCTCGGGGCCGGGCAGACCGGCGAGACAGTTCAGGGGGCCGTCCTCGGGACCTTCTCTTGGGCCGTGGCTGGGGCAGGGGCCTTGTCTTGGGCCGTGTCTGGGGCAGGGACCTTGTCTTGGGCCGTAGCTGGGGCAGGGACCTTGTCTTGGGCCGTGGCTGGGGCATGGACCTTGTCTTGGGCCGTAGCTGGGGCAGGGACCTTGTCCTGGGCCGTGGCTGGGGCATGGACCTGGTCTTGGGCCGTAGCTGGGGCAGGGACCTTGTCTTGGGCCGTGGCTGGGGCAGGGACCTTGTCTTGGGCCGTGGCTGGGGCAGGGACCTTGTCTTGGGCCGTGGCTGGGGCAGGGACCTTGTCTTGGGCCGTGGCTGGGGCAGGGACCTTGTCTTGGGCTGTGGCTGGGGCAGGGACCTTGTCTTGGGCCGTGGCTGGGGCAGGGACCTTGTCTTGGGCCGTGGCTGGGGCAGGAGCCTTGTCTTGGGCCGTGGCTGGGCCAAGGACCTTGTCTTGGGCCGTGGCTGGGGCAGGGACCTTGTCTTGGGCTGTGGCTGGGGCAGGGACCTTGTATTGGGTCGTGGCTGGGGCAGAGACCTTGGCTTGGGCCGTGGCTGGGGCAGGGACCTTGTCTTGGGCCGTGGCTGGGGCAGGGACCTTGTCTTGGGCCGTGGCTGGGGCAGGGACCTTGTCTTGGGCTGTGGCTGGGGCAGGGACCTTGTCTTGGGTCGTGGCTGGGGCAGGGACCTTGTCTTGGGCCGTGGCTGGGGCAGGGACCTTGTCTTGGCGTGAGCAGCGTCCTGGGCAAGGGTCTAGGTACCGGCTGGGGCGCAGGCAGAGTCCTAGGCGCCGTCTTCGGGGGGCACAGAATCCGAGATGTACGTTGTTCCAACATCCTCGCTACATCTTTGAGTAATGTTTCCGTTTGACCCCGACCTTTCTGGCTGGAGTTGTAACATTAAACAGCACCCCTTGAGAAAAGTGGTGGATTTCGACACAATCACACCCATATATCATTAATACTCACATTTGACCAACATGAGCTGCATTTGAATTCTCTTTTCTCTCTCTTACTTGTATTCACTGCATTTGTGTTTTGTTGCACGTCTTTCTTCTCTACGCGTCTTTCTTCTTTCAGTCTGCATCATCTTTCCTTAAGTTCTCGCTCTGTTTTCCTATTTTAAGGGAGTGACTTATCTCTTGAAAAATCCTCCTATGTGAGTAACATTTGGTTGCCCCCCCCCACAACACCGTGGTGCTAATTAACCAAGTTTGAGTTCATCCCAAGTTTGAGATGTTGTTATACATTCCAGAGAGATAGTGGAAGGTCACAGTGTGTGTGTGTGTGTGTGTGTGTGTGTGTGTGTGTGTGTGTGTGTGTGTGTGTGTGTGTGTGTGTGTGTGTGTGTGTGTGTGTGTGTGTGTGTGTGTGAAAGACAAAGAGAGAAAGTGAGAAGATTTCGATATCAGAAACTCCGAAACTACACAGACGGAGACAAGGTCAGTGCCCTGTTGTTCAGGTTGAACCAGACGATGGTTGCTGTGGAGCGGAAACTCATGGAAACTTACAAACGCAAACAGACCAGGATGTTTTACCATTTCTAACCCATATGTTCTACTCTTGCCCACTACTTTCTCGCTTTTGGTTGAATTATTTTGACACCATCTCAAGAAAATACTTTCAGTGAATATAAAAGTCTCCCCCCATGTGTCTGTATTCGGGCTCCCAGAGGAACCACAGACGGTTTACTTCAACTCAACTACACATTTGAGCTTTTACTTCCTTACTAGCAAGACGCCACCTTCTTCTACACTGGAAGTCGACTAAGGCTCCTCTAGTACTAGTACCTAGAGTACTCTAGTACTACAGTACTCTAGTACTCAGTGGCTCAACGATACCATGTCTTTTCTGAATCTGGAAAATATCAGATATTCAGTTTAAGGTAGCTCTAACAAATGTTATAATAAGTGGCTTCCCTTTCTTAAATTCTTCCACTCTCTCCAGTCCCTGCCCCCTGATTGCCCCCCCCCCCTCTCGTTTCTCTCTTTCTTCTTCCTTTTTATTTATTTGTTAACTTTTTCTTTGTTTTTTTTGTGTTTTTTTTTCCTTTTTATTCATCTGTTTTTTAATAATTTAATAATTTAATTTAAAAGTTATTTATTAGGGCCCGAGCATTATATCTGTAGGATCGTTTTTTTTTTTTTTCCTTCTTCCGACGAAATTAGAGCTTTTTTTCCCCCCCTAAACGTGCCCCAAAAGTCACCAAATTTTGCACGCAAGAGCCAGTCCTTGCGAAAAATGTGATATTTAATGGTTTGCATTAATGGGCGTGGCCTAACG
Organism: Cololabis saira; assembly: GCF_033807715.1. NCBI lineage: Eukaryota > Metazoa > Chordata > Actinopteri > Beloniformes > Belonidae > Cololabis > Cololabis saira. The sequence goes on from NC_084603.1 coordinate 39,970,791, forward strand.
GCTCAACAGCGCCCCCTAGAAAACTTTGTACCTCAAGCCCCACAATACGGTTTGACGTACATGCACGAAAATCGGTACACACCTGTATCATGTCGCAACTTAAAGAAAAGTCTCTTGGCGCCATGGCCCAAACCGAATAGGAAGTCGGCCATTTTGACTTAATCGTGTAATTTTTGCAAAATGTATTCCATTTCTTTGGCCGTTAATGCGGCCCGAACCGTAACGTGCACCCGGCTGTGTTATACATCAAAATATGCGTCTCCATCCTGCGACTACGCGTATTACTTTTCTCTTTCAAAAGCGTTACCGTGGCGACGATAGACGCCAAAAAGCGTGCCCCCCCTTCATCTGATTGGTCCATATTTGAGATTGATTCTGCCATAACTTTTGAATGGTTTGACATAGAGAGTTGTGGGTGGTGACCATGATTGGCATGAATTAGCCCCGCCCATTCATCTGATTGGTCCATATCTGATAGTTCCTCTTTCTACCATAACTTTTGAATGGTTTGATATAGAGAGTCGTGGGTGGTGTCATCCGCTAAATGTCCAGGCCTGAAGAATCTACATGAAGTCATACAAGCTTCCACTGCAGCCTGAACGTGCATAAGGGTGGAGGGCCCGTTCATCGCTGCTTGCAGCTTTAATTTATCATTATTTTTGTTAAATTGTGTAATGTTCTGTTCTTATATCGTGAAAAACATCCTAGGAGGTAGACTGTGTATCTTTTTCTAATTTCATCGGGATGCACAGTATTTTTATGGTGTCAAATATCCTATATATTGTAGATACTCAATGTAAATGTATAATTGATCCCTGTTCTACTGTGCCTTACCCCCTAATAAAGAAAAAAAAAAAAAAATAAAAAAAAAAATATATATATATATATATATATATATAAAAAGATTTTTTACCATTTCAACTGTTCTGATCATCGTTGCTGTCGGAAACAGGTGCAAATACTTAAATGAAAAAAGCTGCAAGATCTTTAAAAGCAAGGCTATGGAATATTCTCATGTCAAAAATGACAAAAGAGTTTCTATTTCAGTTAAATTTAGGAAGTGTTGTCCAGCTCTTGTGGTCTCCAAGTGCATGCTGGGAGTGAAAGCCACCCGAGAGGAACTTCAGACTTGACCTCAGAGACTTGCAATAGCTGCATATCGTGCACCAACACTCTCTGCATTGATGACAGTGGAGTTAGCTGGCAGAGCTCCGCTGGACATTCAGAAACACCAACTTAGTCCAGTGGAGAAAACAAGAGTGTGACCAAGAAAGACACCGGACAGGCAACTCAACCTCCACGCCCGATGGGCCACCCTGCAACCTAAAGACTGCAAATGTTTCTTTCACTTTATATGTATATCTGGGAACAATTTTAGAAACTATTGCAAATACAGGACTGTCTCAGAAAATTAGAATATTGCGATAAAGTTCTTTATTTTCTGTAATGCAATTAAAAAAACAAAAATGTCATACATTCTGGATTCATTACAAATCAACTGAAATATTGCAAGCCTTTTATTATTTTTATATTGCTGATTATGGTTTACAGTTTAAGATTAAGATTCCCAGAATATTCTATTTTTTTTAGATAGGATATTTGAGTTTTCTTAAGCTGTAAGCCATAATCAGCAATATTAAAATAATAAAAGGCTTGCAATATTTCAGTTGATTTGTAATGAATCCAGAATGTATGACATTTTTGCATTACAGAAAATAAAGGACTTTATCACAATATTCTAATTTTCTGAGACAGTCCTGTATTTTCATATTCGAAACACATAACGTTGTGTGATATGTTCACCTTCAAGATTGCCACAAAACTTATGAAAACATTTAAAGTGCATTCAGATCTGGGCACCTTAAATCAGTGTCTCCCAACCTGGGGTCCGGGCCCCCCTGGGGGGACGCCAGAGATCTCTGGGGGGGGCGCGAAACTTCTTTGGGGATATGCAGTTGTAAAAATTATATTTGCACATGTTAAATAAATAAAAAATCATAATAACACAAAATGGAGTACAGTAATCCAAGTCTGTATACACGCACTTAGAAATATATTTTGGTCATTTTAAAATACTAAGTTATTTATCAGGATCAGAGCCGGATTAACGCAAAGGCAGACTAGGCACGTGCCTAGGGCCCGACAGGGGGGGGGGGCCCAGACAGAGGGACAAAAAAAAAAAAAAAAAAATTATTATTATTTTTTTTTGTCTGCACACATATTAATGGTTGATAACATGCCGGTAAAAACCTAAGGCATATATATATATGTGCATTATTACTATATTTAGTATACATACATATACAGTATATATATATACGCATACATACGCACAGGACCGCCGCAAGGGATGTGCGAACCATGCGACCGCACGGGGCCTGGCGCCCCAAGGGGCCTGGCGCTTTTTTTTCCTTATAAATATCAACAGTCACGTTCCATTACAGACCTAAATGTGTACTAGTCTGTGCATATCAATAAATATATGTGCAATGATGACGCGTGTCTGTTGTTCAATACAACTGATCAGACCAAGCGCGGACACAAGCTAGTCTGATCCAGACGGTGGAGTTGGAACAAACTGTCACACAATGTCGAGAGAACGAGACAGATTCAGGAAATTTCCATCAGGGGATGAAAAAAGAAAAAAACTAAAGAAAATGGAAGAGTTTAATGCCTCTCTGAAAGGCACGTTTGATAAATTTGTTACAAAAATCACCGATCCGCCCGGGTCTCAAGCAGCCGTGGGGCCCCGCGTCGAGGCAAGCCCAGATGATGATGAGGCAGGGGAAGGTATCCAGTATTTTGCTAATTGGAGAGTTAAAATTGCGCATATAGACACCCGATCCGACCCGAAAAACCCCACGCTCACGCGCGAGGGCCCCCCCTGGGCCCCCCCCGCTATTTCACACAGGGCCTCGCAAATCTCTCAAACGGCTCTGCATACGCATACACATACATACATATACACATACAGACATACATATATACTACAGCACACTTTGTCTTACTGCAAATTGTATTGGTCTTTGTAGATTTTACTTCTTATTTAACTATTCAATTTAATCAACACATTTAATTAAGATTTTCTGCAAAATGCTCACAATCGATAAGATAAGGATAATTTAATAGCATTTAATAGAGCATTGTAATAACGTATAAATAATAAAAATCTAAAAATAGTCTGATAGACTGTTTAATATACAACACATGACTTATTTTGGAATACAAAGAACCAACTTGACTATGACTTTGCTATGTAAAATGTGAATTAAGTTTTATTAGTAACTTTGGTAAGTTTAAGATTTCATAAATAACATCGATGGAGGGGGGCCCAAAAATCACAGTCTGCCTAGTGTAGTCCATTTATTTAATCCGGCTCTGATCAGGATAAAAACTTAAAAACGTATTATTATATCATTAGTCAACATTTAATCATACTACTACTCTGACAGGTTGTTAAAGGAAAAATGTTAAAAAATGTTGCTCTCATATTAAAAGAGACATTTTTCTGAAATATTTTTATGTCCTTGCAATTATTTTGTGTGTGTATTTTATACATTGGTGACACAAAATGAAGGTGAGAAAAACAAAGTACAGGGTAAACCAAAGAGAAATGTATCAAAAAAACATAATTAATGTTCATTTTTACAATTAAAGGTTTGTAAGGAATCACTTTACTCTTTTGCTGCTAGTACGTACGGGTCGGGGGGGGCGGCTGGTCTTAGACACAAGTAGGGGGTCCAAGGAAAAAAGGTTGGGAACCACTGCCTTAAATTATCAGGAATGCACATGAAAAATCAGAAGGTGAGTTTTTTTGGGGGGGGATTATCAAAGACAAAGTGACCAAGAGAGAAAACAAAAAAAACCCTCAAATAAACCAAATCAAATAGCTCCTCCACATAGATATGAGGCTTCATTGTTCCCATGAAAGCTCATAAGGAAGTAGATTACTCAACATTCAAACTCAAATAGTTAACAATGTAATGTGACACTGTTTACTCCTCCCACAACGCTGCCTTCTTCCTTTCCTCCTCTTCTCTTCTCCCTCTCTCCTTCTCTGCATCTCACACTGACCCTTCCCTTTGTTAAGTGCTGGTCACAGTCAGCTGATCAGCTGATCGGCCTTCCTTCCGCCCCCACATCCGTCAGCCGTCCGTCCTTCTGAGGAAGGATGGACGACTGACAAAGAGGCAAAAGATAACATCACTTAATTGCTTTTTGAAAAGTCCCGTCTTTCATGGCTAAAGCTTTAAAAGGGTTGAGCTCCACGTTCCCACCGCTGCTTCACAACTAAGTGCTCACATCATCGTAGAACTCCAGACCAATCAAACGTCACAGAGCACAAGAGTCAGAATGTGGGGTTAAAAAAAAAAGCTTATTGTGAGTCTGTGCTGTGAAATCAAATATTTCTGTGTTCCAAACTGATCTTAAACGTGTCACATCCAAGTAGAAAGCAAAGATCAGCCAACCCCCATGTGAAGAAATGTAAAAGTGATGTTTTTGTTAAAGGAGTTTGGTGACATTTAAGAGGGGAAAGTAGCCTAGGGTCGCCACCTTTCAGAAATAGAAATAAGGGACGCCCTGATTTCAGCTGCGCAGGAGCCAAAAAAAAGCCCCAAAACTTCTAAACTGAATAAAAATGTGTTTATTTTATATGAAAAAACTAAATGCTTTGATTTAAAGTTTAAAGTGCTTTAATAGCATTGAACTTGCATGACTGTACAGACAGACAACCATACTAGCAACTGAAATATATTCCTATTCTATGCATGTCCACATCAGCCCAGATGTAATATAGCCTACAGGTGAAGAATATGGAGTAAAAGTTAATTTATTTCAATAATTCAACTAGAATATGGTGTAAAAGTTAATTTATTTCAATAATTCAACTAGAATATGGTGTAAAAGTTAACTTATTTCAATAATTCAACTAGAATATGGTGTAAAAGTTAACTTATTTCAATAATTCAACTAGAATATGGTGTAAAGGTTCATTTATTTCAATAATTCAACTAGAATATGGTGTAAAAGTTAATTTATTTCAATAATTCAACTAGAATATGGTGTAAAAGTTAACTTATTTCAATAATTCAACTAGAATATGGTGTAAAAGTTAATTTATTTCAATAATTCAACTAGAATATGGTGTAAAAGTTAATTTATTTCAATAATTCAACTAGAATATGGTGTAAAAGTTAACTTATTTCAATAATTCAACTAGAATATGGTGTAAAGGTTAATTTATTTCAATAATTCAACTAGAATATGGTGTAAAGGTTCATTTATTTCAATAATTTAACTAGAATATGGTGTAAAAGTTAATGAAAATACGGTACAAATCGTGTCCCGTATTAGTTCAATACGGGACGCAACATTTTTTTCTCAAATAAAGGACAATTCCGTATTTTACGGGACGGGTGACAACCCTAAAGTAGCCGGCTGTTTCCATTTGTTTCCATTTGCTGCGGAACTTAAACAATACTTTGAAACGTTGATAAAACTTGACTGACTACATTTACATGCAGTCAAAATTTGGGTTAAGGTCAATATTCCGGTTACTGAAACATTGGGAATAATGTGTTTCCATGCGTGAGTAAACAGGGTTATCCCTGTTTACATGGTGATTAATCATTTGGGATATCTGGATCCAGAGGTGTCTTCAGTATTCACATTCATTACTCAGGTAGAAGTATAGATACTAGAGTTTAAAAATACTCCTGTAGAAGTTGAAGTATCAACTCAAGTTTTTTACTCAAGTAAAAGTATAAAAGTACTGGTTTCAAAACTACTTAAAGTATAAAAGTAAAAAGTAATGTAAGGGGGAAAAAAGCCATTAAGGACAAAAGCCATTGAAAATGAATGCATCTTAGTATAATGCAAATATATTAAAGAAGCATATATGTGTACTATTGAGCATTAACATGTGTTTCAGAGAGCAGCAGATATGATGACTAGTTGCCTATAAGTATTGTAATGGTGCAAAAAGTCAAACTTCATGTTCATGTTATCATTTATCCTAACCTTTATTGGAATGTACATCCAAGTTTAGTTGCAGGAATCTGAGGGAACGGATGTAAGAACAAAACTGGACAAGAACATCTGAAACAACCACAACCAAATTCACTCTATCCGGATGGAGCAATTTAACTGGATAGTTTTTATTAAAGGCCCAAATGAAATAGAGTAACGAGGCTGTTTTTAAAATGTAAGGAGTAAAAAGTACAGATAATTGCGTGAAAATGTAAGGAGTAAAAGTAAAAAGTCGTCTGAAAAATAATTACTCCAGTGAAGTATAGATAACCCAAATTTCTACTTAAGTAAGGTAACAAAGTATTTGTACTTCGTTACTTGACACCTCTGTCTGGATCAAACCAGCGACGCACGGAGAACGTCATGATGCAATTCCCTTCATTTCCACTTCTTCTTCCTGTATCCAAATCCTAAACACCAACAATAACAGCAGCACGGTGGATAATCAACAGCCCAGTAGAAGTGGTTTTGTTTCTTGTCCCTGTAATTCGCCTTTTCCAGCGTCTTCCTCTTGCTTGATCTGGTCTGGCGTTCCTACAAATGCTGCTTCGCGCAACTTTTCCCTCACCTTCTTGTAAATCTTCTATCCCGGTACTTTCTACCGTCTACAAATGCAGAAATGTTCATATCCTTCATTACATTTATGAAGTGATTAGTCTCCTCCTGGTCTTGGTTTCTCCGTGTTTATAAGAACTTCCTGGACTCAAAAGACCAAGATTCCATGCGCAGAAAACAAATTCCTGTTCCGTTTGATGGGGATATCCCATTAGTTTATATATGACCAAATATTCAGGTTTTAAAAGGAGTAACCCAGGGCTCATATTGGGGTTTTAAAAAACCGGAATATGAGCAAATTCCAGTTATTCAAAGGGGTTATTGGTGTTTACATGGCCGTGCAAAACCGGGTTATTGCTAATATTCCGGTTAGAAAGGGTTAATAATAATAATAATACATTTTATTTGTATAGCGCTTTTCTAGCCACTCAAAGACGCTTTACATTAGTAAAAGTCATAAAAGCAGTACACTCAACAACACTAAAGACACTTTACAGTAGTATAAAAATCATAAAAGCATTACACATAGGACAATGACATGACACAGGACAGTACATGAGCACACTACATGACACGGGACATTGATCACACATTAAAAGCCGGTTATTGACTGCATGTAAACGTAGTCCCTGATTCCATTAACACGCATCCATGCAACCCAGTCACGTTTTCTCCTCTCACCATAGGTCCTTCCAAACATGGGGATGACTGCTGCCTTGGACCTCTTTTACTTGTTTTTTTTTTTTAAATTTATGTCTGTATTTATTCCTGAAGAAGAGGCTGATGTCTGCAGCACATCGCTTCAACGAAAGCCTCTTTTACACGGAGCTGGCTACGTCTGAGGGTTCGCTCACGTTCAATCACACCATGGGTGCTGTGGACTTACAAATATTGTGCTTGATCTACTTAAAAAAATGAAGTCAACTTTTTGCATGAGATTATTATGTAGATCAAGAAAGACTAGTCTTTGTATAAACTACTTAATTTTTTGTATGCAAATAATACATTTTGCAAGTACAGTCAACTTAATTGTGTTAAGTTTACTTTATTTTAAAAAATTAAGTTGACTTTACTTGCAAATGAATTTTGTACATACTAAAAATGAAGTAGTTTATACAAAGACTAGTCTTTCTTGATCTACATAAAAAATCTCATGCGAAAAAGTTTTAAAAGTAGATCAAGCAAGATATTTTTTCCTGTGGTTTCTTCTTAAACAAATAAAGCATGTTTCATCTAAACGTTGGTCATTCTGCCCAATAGATTAAAATTGTTAAAGGAAAAGTAAATACAACAAGATCATTGCTTGTTGTTTGTGTGTAAATGAAAAGATTACTGGGATTACAGAAATACTGCTGGTTAAGGAAAAAATGCACAATGTCTTGTGTTTTGAACAAATGCAGATTAAGTTCAAAACTAGATGTATTCGTGTAAAGCAACAAACTTCATTTTTAATTGTTAATATCACAGGTTTAAATATGTTATATTTACATGCGCTTAGATTATTTTTTTCAGTGTGTGGAGTTACAAAAGTTACAAAAACACAAACAGGCCAAGATGTTTGATCATTTCAACTGTTCTGATCATCGTCGCTGTCGGAGACAGGTGCAAATACTTAATAAAAAAGATCTTTAAAAGCAAGACTAAGGAGTCAAAAATGACAGTTTCTATTTCAGTTATAAGGATCTTGATATTTTTAGGAGGGTTGTCTAGCTCTCGTGGTCTCCAAGTGCATGCTGGGAGTGAAAACCACCTGAGAGGAACTTCAGACTTGCTACAAGTTGCAACACATTGTTTCAGGGAAAGCCTCTTGTTCATGGAGCTGCTGCGTCAGGGACTTTTTGGAAGTCATTGCTCATACTTTTGTGAAGGAGCAGAGCTGGTAGAGGAGCCAAAAATTGTACTCAAGTAAAAGTACTGTTACTTCAGAATAATATGACTCAAGTAGAAGTAAAAAGTAGTCATCCAAATAATTACTTGAGTAAAAGTAAAAAAGTACTTGGTGAAAAAACTACTCAAGTACTGACTGAGTAACTGTTGAGTAACGTCTGATTTATTTTTTTAACACAACCATTCAAACAGACAAAAGTACAAAATAATCATCTTCAGGCAAATTAAATCAATAAAATCTTAAAATAGATTAAAATTAATAAAAAATAAATAATAGCTTAAATTAAAACAAGCTTAAAGTAAATTCAAGTACTTTAATAAATAATAAAATAACAGAATAAAAAAATAAAGTAAGCACAAGTAGCACAACATTTCAAGCCTTTGTACTTTTCTTTTTTAACCAGACAGAACTAGAACAAACATGAACTCATAGAAACTCTGTGTGTGTTTGAGTCTGTGTAAATGTGACAAAACATGCAAAAACAAACATTTTTCCCAAAGAATCACCCAGTGATGTCATGAGATTGACGCGTACGTGGATAAAAGGGATAAAAGAAAAGTAACAGCTCAACGTAGCCTAATGTAGCGGAGTAAGAGGAACAGTTTCTTCTTCACAAATCTACTCAAGTAAAAGTAAAAAGTATAGTGATTCAAAACTACTCCTAAAAGTACAACATTTCCCAAAACTTACTCAAGTAAATGTAACGGAGTAAATGTAACTCGTTACTACCACCTCTGTGAAGGAGTAGTGGATTTAGTTGAGTTACATGAGGTCATAACGCTTGCGTTAACGCCTGCTACATCAAACCCACGTTTCACAAAGAAGCAAATGTGGTTGTTTTATTTCTTATTCACAGTTCCAGT